>NC_092859.1:121173414-121180093 GCF_032062135.1 Pyxicephalus adspersus | reverse complement strand
ATCATACTCAACCACATCATACTCAACATCTCCAACTATATTATCAACAACATCGACCCCTGATGTGCAGACATCAATAAATGTGACCACAAACATTGTTAATGCTAATACCCTGACAACAACCAAATCGGAATCTATTACAAATACTTCATCAGCAGCAGATACATTAAGCTTGCCCCCACAGACATCATTAACAACTGAAGACACCAGTACGTCATCAGTAAACACATCACATTCAACAGTTGATTTATCCTCAGTTACCTCTTCTACCCCACTTTCATCATCTGCAAACAGCCAAACAGTATATACTACCATAGCAGCAACAAATGTCACTACAATAATAACAGTCACAGCAGGTGACAACACTTCATTATCATCAGCTACCTCATCTTCCACCACTATCACGTCAGATCCTTTAATTTCACCCATCTCCAATGCTACTACATTAACAACAGCCACACCAGTCACCAACGCTACCACATCACTAGCAGTTTCATTTGAGTCCAATGCTACTACGTTAGCAACAGCCACACCAGTCTCAAATGCTACTACATTAACAACAGCCACACCAGTCAAATGCTACTACATTAACAACAGCCACACCAGTCACCAACGCTACCACTTTACTAGCAGTCTCATTAGAGTCCAATGCCACTACATTAGCAACAGCCACACCCGTCTCCAATGCTACTACATTAGCAACAGCCACACCAGTCTCCAATGCTACCACTTCAGTACCAGTCTCATTAGAGTCCAATGTTACTACATTAGCAACAGCCACACCTGTCTCCAATGCTACAACATTAGCAACAGCCACACCAGTCTCCAATGCTACCACTTTAGTACCAATCTCATTAGAGTCCAATGCTACTACAATAGCAACAGCCACACCAGTCTCAAATGCTACTACAATAACTACAGCCACACCAGTCACCAACACTACCACTTTACTAGCAGTCTCATTAGAGTCCAATGCTACTACATTAGCAACAGCCACACTTGTCTCCAATGCCACTACATTACCAACAGCCACACCAGTCACCAATGCTACCACTTCAGTACCAATCTCATTAGAGTCCAATGCTACTACATTAGCAACAGCCACACTTGTCTCCAATGCTACTACATTAGCAACAGCCACACCCGTCTCCAATGCCACTACATTAGCAACAGCCACATCAGACTCCAATGCTACTACACTGGCAAGAGCCACACCCGTCCCTAATGCTACTACATTAGCAACAGCCACACAAGTCCCTAATGTTACTACATTAGAAACAGCCACACCCGTCTCCAATGCTACTACAATAACAACAGCCACACCAGTCACCAACGCTACCACTTTACTAGCAGTCTCATTAGAGTCCAATGCTACTACATTAGCAACAGCCACACCTGTCTCCAATGCTACTACACTGTCAACAGCCACACCCGTCTCTAATGCTACTACATTAGTACCAGTCTCATTAGAGTCCAATGCTACTACATTAGCAACAGCCACACCCGTCTCCAATGCTACTACATTAACAACAGCCACACCTGTCTCCAATGCCACTACATTAGCAACAGCCACACCAGTCTCTAATGCTAATATAATAACTACAGCCACACCCATCTCCAATGCCACATTAGCAACAGCCACACCAGTCTCCAATGGTACCACATTAGCAACAGCCATACCAGTCTCCAATGCTACTACAAAACCAACAGCCACACCAGTCTCCAATGCTACTACATTAGCAATGGCCACCCCAGTCTCCAATGCTACTACATTAGCAACAGCCACACCAGTCTCCAATGCTACCACTTCACTAGCAGACTCATTAAAGTCCAATGCTACTACATTAGCAACAGCCACACCAGACTCCAATGCAACTACAATAGCATCAGCCACACCCGTCTCCAATGGTACTACATTAGCAACAGCCACACCAGTCTCAAATGCTACTACATTAACAACAGCCACACCAGTCTCCAATGCTACTACATTAGCAACAGCCACACCATTCTCTAATGCTAATATAATAACTACATCCACACCAGTGTCCAATGCTACTACATTAACAACAGCCACACCCGTCTCCAATGCTACATTAGCAACAGCCACACCAGTCTCCAATGCTACTACATTAGCAACAGCCACTCCCGTCTCCAATGCTACTACATTAGCAACAGCCACACCTGTCATCAATGCTACCACTTCACTAGCAGACTCATTAAAGTCCAATGCTACTACATTAGCAACAGCCACACCAATCTCCAATGGTACTACATTAGCAACAGCCACACCAGTCTCCAATGGTACTACATTAGCAACAGCCACACCAGTCTCCAATGGTACTACATTAGCAACAGCCACACCAGTCTCCAATGCTACTACATTAGCAACAGCCACCCCAGTCTCCAATGCTACTACGTTAGAAACAGCCACACCAGTCACCAATGCTACCACTTCACTAGCAGACTCATTAAAGTCCAATGCTACTACATTAGCCGCAGCCACACCAGACTCCAATGCAACTACAATAGCATCAGCCACACCCATCTCCAATGGTACTACATTAGCAACAGCCACACCAGTCTCCAATGGTACTACATTAGCAACAGCCACCCCAGTCTCCAATGCTACTACGTTAGCAACAGCCACACCCGTCTCCAATGCTACTACATTAGCAACAGCCACGTCAGTCACTAATACTACCACTTCACAACCAGTCTCATTGGAGTCCAATGCTACTACATTATCAACAGCTACCACAGTTTCCAGTGTTATCACTTCACTAGCAGTCTCCAATGTTTCATCCATCAACACATACAGCACAACCACCTTGCAAGCAACCACTGTCATTTCTACTGCCACAGTACCCTTGGAGTTTAAGATTGTCAACAGAAATTTTACTCCAGAACTAGAGAATAATTCATCCACTGAATATAAAAATCTGAGGAAAATAGTAGAGGATGAGGTAAGGATACTTTATTTAATTTATTTTGTTATCTAAGGTATTATACATACATTACCATCTCCAGCCCAAATGCGTATAAAAAAGGGGGAAGCAAAACATTACAACAAATTTCAGTATTGGTGACAAATTCTGATGATAGCATCAGAAGAACTGCAAAATGGCTAATTTTTTATTTAACAATTATGCTTTATACATTGCAGATCCAAAATAATAGGATTCCATTTAAATGTCACCCAGTGGCAATAAGAAAAAGAAGCACTTTAAAGTGCCTCCATGTCCAGACTATGGGCATTTAATTTTTATATATTCCTAAAAAGCAGAAAAGTGATCTAACAAGCTCTAATCGGGCTCTCTAGCTGCATGCTCTGTGAAGTAATTACTCTTTAAGATCCTCAAAGATCACAAAAAGACTCTAAGGCTTGGTTCACATTTATGCTTGTGAACTAGTGTGGCTGCACAGCTGTGCATTGTGGCATAGCATAACTTTAAAAAGATTTTAAATCAGTGGTCGCCAAAGTTTTGGATAACTAAATTCCTCATTTTAAATCCTGTGAACCATTAATATGAATTTCTTTAAAAAGATAGACATTTGTTAAATAATGATCTTCCTAATGGTGCCTGACAAGGACTTTGGAAGTTCTGATTCATTGATCAGCTCACGGGTGGGTGAAGTATTACTATTTTTGTATTACTATTATAATATAATTATAAATATGATATATTTATATTATCATTAGTTGCATTATCTTTGGTATTACCAAAGAAATGCAAAATAGTAGTTTGCTTTTTATCACTCATTTTTGTTTTTTTTCACTTGAATCTAGGACCAAACAAGAAATGATAGTTATCAAAGTCAAACTATCTGATGCTAATAAAAAAAACTGTTAAAGCAAAATACACAGTTAAGGTCATACTCACCTAAAAGAGCATCTGAGAAATAAACAAATAAAACAATCAGATGATGATCAGCATTCACAGAGCGGGGTGACTGTTGGAATGGTGTAAACAATACTGAAGCGTACGGCTCAGAAATGGTTGCCTCGTGCATCACCATGTGTATCCTGGGTAACGCATGCAGTGCCACGTGTGAATCGGGCCGGAAGTTTGGTTTTGGATAAACAAACATTTGCTGCGTATTCACATTAGAAGCCTAGCAGTCTGCCTTCTCTATTTTAATGCGGAGACTTTCTCTGGAAATAACCTTACCTACTATTTAACATTATAGTACTAGCCTTGTATAATAATATTATTATTATTATTATTATTATTATTATTATTATTATTAAAGATATAGCGCCAACATAGTATCCTGCGCTGTACATTAAATAGGGGTTGCAAATGACAGACAGATACAGACAGTGACACATGAGGAGAGGACTCTGCCCAGAAGAGCTTACAATCTAGTAGGTGCGGGAATTTACACACAATAGGATGGGTATACTAGTCATTACAAGCTTGTGATATTTTTATAAAGAGAGAGCATCAAATAAACTTCCACCTGGTATGTGCCAGGTATGTGGCCTCATTGTTTGCTTTCTTATATAATTCATTTTTTCAAAAATAGAAAAGATTAGATTGCATGAATTAAATAAATATCCAATATATCATGTCTTAAAAAAAGTATGCCCACATATAAATTGAAAAATGTTGTCCCCAAAACTGTTAGGTGACACAATCAGAAAATTTACTAACTTATTAGTTTAAAGTTTACCATAAATGCTGATAGCAATGGGAAATAATGCGTCAAGGGCTTTTTGGACCCCTAAAATCTTCTCTGCTCTAGCTGATCAAGCACAGAACGTATTGGGTAAGGCCGAGATCTGACAGCCCTGTTCCCACAGGAGATGGGTGCTGAAGGAATCACACTCTGACAAGGACATTAGGAAATGGGTGTTTTTTATCTTCACCATCCTGGCACAAATTGGGCAGATTGAAGGAGTTGCAGAACCCGGGAATCACATATAGGGAGTCTAGCAGGGATGAACACACATTTTTTGCCTGTAAATGTTATTGAGAGACTTTACAATTGCTTAGGTCACTTTTATAAACCAGCCAGGATTCTGGAGCCAGCCAGGATATAATGCCATGATAGCATCATTGGCAGCAAATGGGTTACATTTTGGCTTACATCTGCGTTGCTGCTGCTGGGCTCTGTGACTGATGCAGTATCGGCAACGTGAAAAGGCCATTCTAGCACTATTCTACAAATATTCTACAAATAACAGCCTTTATCCACATGTATCTGTAGTACAGAAAGACGATTCCCTAGTCCACCAATTATGTCAATTTTATTACAATTTTATATCTGTGAATCACATTTGTTTTTAAAAGGAGTCTAAAATAGTTCAACAATCAAAGTCAAACTTTAAAAATGAAGATAAATTGTTAAGTGGTAAAAATAATTTAAATTAAAAATTAGAAAAACAAAGGACAATCATTGGAGTTTCCCGGGAACAACTGGATTTTAGTTGTGATTTTTTTAGTTTTGGTATGTTGTATCTTGAGATAATATTCCATTTAGCTGTCAGTGTTACCATCATCCTAATTATTTTTTTATTTCCACGTATTTCATAGTAGTAAGTACTATTTGAAACTCCTATAGAGCAAATTAAAAGTCAGCAAAATTATATTGTGATCGATTTATATTTATATTTTCTAATATTTTCTCTTACAGCTGACATCCATTTATATAAAAAATTTTAAAAATTTCAAGTCAGTAACAGTTACAGGTTTCAGGTGAGTGAATGGTGCGTTTTACAAAAACTATTTTAGCAGGTGGCTTAGATATAGACTGGTGAAACCATTTATGAGTGGAGGAAAAGCTTTCAGAGATGGAGACATAATCTTGCCCCTGTACAAAGCATTGGTCAGACCACATCTGGAATATACAGTCCAGTTTTGGGCACCAGTTCACAAAAAGGACATTGTGGAATTGGAGAGGGTTCAGAGAAGGGCAACTAAATTAATAAAAGGAATGGAGGAGCTCAGCTATGAGGAGAGATTAGCTGAACGGAATCTATTCTTCCTTGAGAAGAGACGTTTAAGGGGGGATATGATCACCTTGTATAAATATATAAGAGGTCCATACAGAGAACTCTCTTACCCATTATTTACGTCTAAAGGAAAAGAAGTTTAAGCTCTGGATAAGGAAGGGATTCTTTACTGTAAGGTCTGTGAAAATGTACAGAACTGTACAGAACTGATTGTGCTGGCAATGTTTATACCTGTGCTTGTCCAGTACTGACATTTTATTGTTGTGTCAGAACAATATTGATTTTTCTGTGGACATATTTGTGGTTGTATCACTACTGTACTTATTACATCTCTGTGGGCATTCTTCAGGTTGCATCAGAACGATACTGCTTTTATCTCTATCAGAAAACTCCGGTTGTGTCAGTATGATACTGATAAGGTCAACAAACATGATTTTGGTTGTGTCTGTATAGCACTAATGTGCCTTCAGAATTGTTTTCACTTATATTAGTATAGTAATAAAATATAATTAAATATATTAAATCATAAATACAGTATATTATTTAGTTATAATACTATGCTGGTAAAATTGTTTTGGTTCAGTATTTAGCTACACTAACACAAAGATTTGACTTTTTAAAAATGTAAATTTTTACATTTTTGTTTTGTAGTAAAGGGTCTGTGGTAGTTCAGTCAAATCTTGAATTTGAAAATGTCACTGCTGTACCACCTTCCAATGGCCA
>NC_092859.1:121120469-121172845 GCF_032062135.1 Pyxicephalus adspersus | reverse complement strand
TGTTCCATCCAAGGCATTACTAATGCCACACTTCTTGAAGGATTTTACAACAATGTTCTCCTTCACGGAGTCCCATGACCTTTTAACCCATTCACACACTTGTGTGATAGTGGGCCTCTTCATCCGCCCAGTAGGCGTCAGATCATGGTTCCCAGCTGCCATCCAGGTGTTCCACTCCTCTCGCATCAGAACTTTGAACGGTTTGTAAATGGAAACGTCCAGAGGTTGCAGCTGGCTGGTAAGACCACCAGGAATCACAGCTATTTGGGTCTTAACTTCCTTAAAGTTCTTTTTTGTATTTTCTGTAATGTGCGCTCTGAACTGGTCAAGCACCAATAAGAATGATTTCTTCAGAAGCCCGCCAGGACGTTTGTACCACACTTTGTCAATCCACAGCCTCATGCCATTTTCGTCCATCCACCCTTTATCATGAACCTGCACGACGACTCCCCGTGGAATTGTTTCTTTTGGGAATGTTTTGCTTTTAAAGATCAACATCGGAGGCAGTTTGGTACCATCTGCACAGCAGGACAGCACAACCGTCTAGTGGGTTTTCTCATGCCCTGAGGTTTTTACGGTTATGGTTTTGGCTCCTTTGTTATCTACGGTTCTGTTAGATGGCACATCAAACGTTAGCGGGACTTCATCCATGTTCCCAATCTGGCTAATTTCAAAGTTATTCTTCCTCTTCACATCAATAACAAACTTACGAAAAGACAGAATCTTTGATTCGTATTCCTTTGGCATTTTTTGTGCAATTCTGGTTTTGGTGCGCATAGAAACGCCAGATCTTTTCATAAATCTATAGCACCACGATGGTGTTCCGGTGAAATCCTGAATGCCTTTCTCCACAGCAATGCGTTTGGCCTCATAGATTATCATTTTTGTTGAGACAGAAAGTCCATTTTGCCGGTGACGTGTGATCCACTCCTTCACTTCCACCTCTAACTCTGGCCACTTTGCCGTTGGTCCACGTAAGGTGTGCTTGCTTTTATCCAACTTTTGGAGCTGATCCTCCTGTTTCCTCACTCTCTTTCCATTTTCTCAGTTGGAGGTGGCCTGAAGTGTCTCTCCGCTGCTCTTTTACCATGCTCCTTAGCAAATTTGATTACTTCCAGCTTGAAAGCAACTTTATATGCCAGTCTCTTCTGCTTAGACATCTTGAGGAGGTGGTACTGGTATTTTTCTGCAAGAAATCCAGAAATGAAAGAACTGTCAATATTACCAATATGTTCTTCATTTCCCCTTCTTTTTTACATTATCTACATAGCTGGGAAGCTAGAGAAGAACTTGTACCAGATTTACAATAAAAGAAACCCCCCCCACACACACACACACACACACACCTTTATCATAATATCATAATATTTTTTTCTTTGTGCTTTCCTTTGTAAATACTTTTTAGTGTTTTTTTTTTGAGAATAACTAAAACATTTTGTCCAATTTTTTTTGTCCAAATTGTTTCATTCTTCTTGGGTGTTTCTAAGGTACCAGGAGCTCCAGTATGCTCCTTTATAATTATAGTCCCCAGTATAAAATGGAGGAGCAAAAATCAGTCTAGAAGTGTAACACAATGTCAATTCAAAGGAGTGTGCAAGTTTTCACCTAAGTGAATAGTAACCAAGTGCAAGTCGAAGATATGCCAAACATAAAAATGGTGATGTAGAAGAGATAGCAGAGGTCATGAGAAAAGTGCAAAATGGCAGTGGACTGTATAACGTTATAAATTTGTATTTTTAAAAATGAAAATTGCACACATTCCCAATCATTCATGTTTTAAATTACAAGTGTCTTGGGAGTAGTTCCTCTTTAACTTTCACCATTTTTTGCTATGTTTTTGCTCCTGATATTTGTATACAATGTAACTATTTACTCTCATACCCTACATAGTTTCAGGGCCTTTGTTATTGTTTAGGTATTATGAAATATATATGGCTTCATTCAATAAAATATATGTATGTTTTCTATTCTTTGAGTTATGTCTGGTCCATTATTGGTTCTTCCATGTATTATTGCACATGTCATTTATTGGTATTGGCAAAGACCTGGGTCCTGATTGGAAACCATTTGGCTTTTTTAAGGGCTGTGTTTTCTTTTTTTAAATGATTCTGCAATGTCTATACTATAGGAGAGCCCAATTACTTTTAAGTAGAGCTTTTCTAACCTGGCAGCTCAACTTGACTTTGGACATTGGGTGCTATCAAAATCTCCGGGGTGACATTAATGCCTGATCTGGGCGGACAGGGCAATTGTGATCCCATTTGTAGTAGCTAGTAGCTAAGAAAGACCTGTACAGTGGTAAGTTATGAATAAGTTCAAGACCATCAGCGTTTAATGGCTTTTGATTCACAGTATTCTGAGTCTTTTGTGGTTATGGTTTTATATCATATGAGGTAGTCTAAAAGGTTCTGCACTTATTAAAGTATCATTTTTATGCCATTTTTTTTTTATATTTTTTTGTATCCCTTTTACAGATGTTAGCCTGGCCAACCTTCCCCCACTCAATATATCTGTAAACTATCTAATTAGGGCACCATATAGCACATCTGCCAATGAAACACTGAAAATTCAGACCATCAATTGGGTATGTTTTATTTATTTATTTGTTTTTAAAAAGTAATCCTTATTGAAAAGGCTGACTATCTATCTATCTATCTATCTATCTATCTATCTATCTATCTATCTATCTATCCTGTATTAACTGACCATTGTCTAATCTTTACAGGTGCAAAATATGCTGTTAGTGCTTCTAAATGGTACTGTGACAGCCGATCCAATAATTACATTCACGTAAGTAAAATTATTTAATAATGTGAACATTGGTTGCCTTGTATACACAATAGACAATCTCAGTCAATATTGCTTTGCAGTATTTTATTGAAAACGGGGGGGGGGGGGACAATAGACATAAAATTTATAGTTTAATATATATATATAGTTTAAAAATAAATTCCTATTTATCTACAATTTCTGTAGTTCCTATAATATACCTTAGATACACAAAATTTACATTGACAACTGCATCTTTTCTTGTATATTAACCATCAAGCCATTTCTTTTATTATAAGACGCACTCTGCATGATTCTTGTCAGAGGAATTTCTAGGCTAAATAGACAGACAGGACCCATAGAGCTGATTTATCAAAGCTCTCCACGGCTAGGGAAGATACACTTTTATCAGTGAATCTGGGTGATCCAGCAAACCTGGAATGGATTCCTTCCATTCAGCAAATCTGGAATGGAAAGTATATCCTCTGCAGCTTTGGGGAGCTTTAATAATTAAGACAATAGGGTGAACCTGGGGGATTCGATAAACCTGGAGTGTATCTAGAATGGTTCAAGATTGAAAAATATGGTAAATTCTTTTTTAAGAAATCCATTGCAGGTTTGCTGGATCACCTAGGTTCACCCATAATAGTCTATCTTCTCAACTAGGTCAATAGTGTACTTATCCCATATGTCTTCCTTCATGAAGGTAAACCTAACAGACCTTCTCTTTCACATACTTAACTGAGATCTAACCACCATGGTTCCACTGTTTGCTAATATCCAATACTGTCCCAGCTGTGCCTTCTGGGGCTGGTAAACAGAGCCCAAAAATTACATATATACTGTAATCTATTTCTCTTTTTTCAGAAACAATGGAAGCTGGACGTACACCACTGCTTATTTTATTATAAATTCCACCAATTTACTTAATGAAACCACAGCTCTAAACAATCTCATGAAAACTAGAGGGAATGCTGGTTTCTCCATTGTTCCAGACACATTAACAGTCCAAGGTAAAAATTGCTTCTTAATTTCTTTTTTTACAATCTTAGGAATAAAGTGGAGAAAATTCAGAAACATGTGCTTCCCTAAATTCTCCACCATTTGCTGCACTAGATTCTCCATACTTATAACAGTAATGCTTTACTGATTTTGTATTAGTCGGAGAAGCAAAAGTCCAGTTTGCAAAACAACCAACAAGGAATGTCCAAATTCTTCAAAAGTCTTGAATCCACCAATCTGGCTAATCACCTTCTTCTCCAATAGTCACAGAATACACAGCAACAGACAACTCCATGTGCATTGTAGTGCCATTTAATATAAATACCTCCCTCTTTTCCAATAGTCCCCAATAGACTTTTCAGTACAGGATAGATCACTGCATTGGTCATTCAATTTACTGTGGTGCATTAACAGTTCATTCTGAACAAACTGCCTTAGCACAATACACAATCCCCATATTAAAGCCGTAAATGTTCTTTAGGACAAGGAGCAGGGGAATTTTCAACAGAAAACTTTGTTCTTTTGTTCTTGTTGCCATAATACTATGTAATGTAGTCACAAGTACAATATATTCTTTTAAATGTAGTTTATGATTTATTATTGTTATTTCTACTGTTGCAGGACAAAAACTGCCGTTTAACATAATCAATCTGTCCCTGAGAATACTAAACATATCTCCATCTTCAGACATGACTGTGACATCCAGCAGTGCTTTTCAGACACGTGCTAAAGCTATTGAAGATTCTGTAAGATATAATGATTTTTCTTTTATTATATATTTGTTTTTTGTAGTGAAAAGGTAATTCACATACTTGCCTCTTACATCCTTTTTGGGACTCCATTATCAGTATAAATATTAAAAATAATCTTTTAATAGCCTGTCATTGCTTAGCACCCACAATTTCTATTTTTGCTTGATTTTTCCTGCTGGTCTTAGGTATGCTGTTTAGGACACTTTTAAATCTTTGCATTTCATATTATTTAGTAGTATTTATTTCTATGATAATATAATGACATAGAAGTAAGTAAGGAGATGAACTGTATTGGGGACTCTGTATTAGGGAATCATTGACAGGAAGAAGAAGAAGAGAAGGTACATGAGTGATAGCACTGAATCATTTGATAATGTGAAAACTTGAGCTACACCTATTAAGATATGTAAAAAAAAGGCTTTTTCTGCAAAGCAGGTAAAGATATCTTGAAAAACATGAAAAAAATGCAGGAGTGACACATGCTGGTTATATTTGTAAATATGAAATACTAAAAAAAAAAATTGACCCTAACCCAGGGTGCTTTTCTAAATTAATCCTCTCTCCTAAGATTATATCCTAACATTCAGGAAGTATCAATTGTTTTATTGCCTTTAACCTCTTGTTCTACTTTACAGTTTAAAGACATATTCGGGCAACCACCTCAGGATGTGGAACCATTTGTATACCAATTCACGTAAGGAGATTGTTTATCAAAACTATTTTCTATTGATATTATTGGTATTTTGTTTACCTAATTAATATGCATGTACTGTAAAGTTATTTAAAGGGTTCCCCCATGTTTAAAAGGTTCAGAAACACTAATCTAAAGTATACACTTTGTCTTTTCTAAACTTGCCTGTGTTTCAGAGTGTTTGACTTTGATTCTTTATAAATAGTTGACAGTTTGTCAGTATTCAGACCTCCATTTACTGGTATTTGTTGAGAAGCTACAAATCCCAGCAGAACCAGTTATTTGGTGTTATAGATTCTTTGTTTCATACATAATCTTCTACACAATACCATCTAGTTTTTAAATTAAATCAATTATTAAATCAAATCCTTTTTTTATTTTGTACTTCCTACCAGCAGTTACATTTTCCATACGTTTCAAGGTTTTCTGTAGCAATTCCTTTTGTGACTTTTACAGCAATGATCCACTCTCTGTAACAGCATCGGTGAACCTAAACTTCCAGAATTCCTCCATAGACAAGCCTTTGGTTGTCAAGAACACAATAAATAAGGAGGCAATTTTCAGAAGCAGGGATATTGTTTTGGACCTTTATTTCCTGGATCCCAATGGTGAGACTTAGAAATATATATCACAATAATAATGTTTATTATATAAAGAAATAATAAAATTATATGTTAATTGCACGCTACTATGGGTCAACTGGCAATATGTCGCAACACTTATGGCTCTATCAAGGTCCCCATGTCAACAATTTTTTGAAAATCCTCAGGGAAACCATAAAAGAACCAGATTTAATCAATGGGCTCTTCTCGTACAAATGAGGTCTTTTAACCATTTTTTTTAACTGATCAAAACCCATAAAGATTTTATTTACATGCATGTCGATCTACTCTATAGTGCTGACTAGTTGAGTTCCTTATAGATCATGATATACCGTATTTTTCGCCATATAAGATGCTCCGGAATATAAGACGCATTTTAAAGGAGGAAAATCTAGAAAAAAAAGATTCTGAAAGATTATTCCCCTTCTGATCACTCATGTGCCATTCATACCGAAAGGAGGAAAATCTAGAAAAAAAAGATTCTGAAAGATTATTCCCCTTCTGATCACTCATGTGCCATTCATACCGCTATTCCCCTTCTGATCACTCATGTGCCATTCAAATTCCCTTTCTGATCATTCTGTGCCTTTCAAATTCCCTTTCTAATCACTGTGTCATTCAAATTCCCCTTCTGATCACTCTGTGCTTTTTTTCCACTGTATGGCAGTTAGGACAGGGAACAGCAGGGGGCGCTGTGTCAGCTTCTTTCGCTCTGCACTGCAGCCAGGAGGAGACACACGCTGCTGCCAGAGAGGAGAGGAGACACACGCAGGATCAGGTATCGGGTGAGTATCTTATTTTATATATTTTATAACACATTTGTGGTATAGGACGCACCAACTTTTCCCCCCCAGTTTTGGGGAAGAAAAAGTGCGTCTTATACGGCAAAAAATACGGTAGCTATGTCTATTTCTATCCCACCAACATAACATAAATAAAATACAGGTAGTCCCCGAGCTAGGGAAATCTGACATACAGAAGCCTCCTAGGCTTCCCTGCTCCTTTGTGTGCAGGACGGAGGTTTGATGGGGGGCAGTTTGTATGACTTGCAGAAGAAATCATTTGCTAAACACTGCTGAGGTTGTGGATGATCTGTTTCGACCTACATACAAATTCAACTTAAGAACAAACCTACTGTCCCTATCTTGTATGTAACCCGGGGACTACCTGTACTTGAAATAACCTAACCTGCATCAAAATTTATTTCAGAAATGCAGGAGTTTATATATTTTTTATTCTGGCTTGTATATACTTTCTACCTGTTACACTATCCTGCCAAAATTGGATGTATGATACACTATTTGGATGCTATATGTAAATAACTTCATAGGATGCCATGAAGGTCTTTATTCAGGAACGTTTTGAGGGGGGGACATCTTTTTTTCTAACATTTTCCTGGATAAGATGCATTGTTCACTATTGTCATTATCAGAAAGCCAGTTCAAAGCAATGGTGAGTGAATGAAGACACAAAGGCCCTGATTTATCAATGAAATGCGCGTACGCTCTCGCCAATATACAAGGTGTTTTTCCGTGGGCCAGAGCCGAGTGCTAGTACGCACACCTTTATTTGCCAGCCGGATTCCTGCCTTGATAAATGAGCAATAGGGGTCATGAATCTGCCAATTACAGCGATTAGTTTTCAGCTGCGCCATTAGGAAAGGATCTGTTAAGCTGTCAATGGTGAGATCATAGTAAATAATTAGCGCACACCTAGAATCTTTAATGCTTCATCTTCTTTTGGGTAAGTGTTACTTTTTTAGGTTACATTGTACTCATTCACAAAATTAATTTATTGTTACATTTGTTGCACTGTTTTCATACTTTATGGTTTACTTTGCAACACTGCAAACTAATTGAGATCAAGCTGTGTATATACTAGTTAACACTTCATAATATGTCATCACACAATAGTATGAAATGTAAAAAAAATTGTCACCAAGCATTTGTGATCTAATTAAAATGTCATTGTAGTTTTGCTTGATAGAAATCAAGTAAGGTTGTCATCAAGTAGGTTTGCTTGGATGTTATGCATTGATGTGACTTTGTAATCCTCATTATTATTAGTTTCATCTTTTGCTGCAATGTTTTTGTGCTTGGTTTGTAATGACAGTTTCTGTTGTTTAGCAAATCTTCTGCAATATTTTGTCATCTTTTTGAAACTAATATCCAGCACGAATGTCTGCATGGTTTCCCCTCCAAACTGCTACTTGAACCCCCTGTTTGCCTTTGTCCCATTTTCAAAGTCACATATTGTGACTTTGAAAAAAAAACGGCTGAACATAAAGTATTATGTACATATTTATTACTCTGACATTTGTAGTGTTATAAGTTTGTTGTCATTGTGCTGTGCTGCCTAATCTTAGCACTATTGTATACAAACACACTTCCACTTTCTGTCCAAACTGGTTGTCAATTAGTTGTCTAGCTGAGTTGCATACTCATTCTAACACACCTGATGGTGATGGAGGGAGGTCCAGGTTGCCAAGCACAACATCAAAGCACATTGATTGCCAAGCTCACAAGCAGGGTCTCGCACTCTTACATACCAGTTAGTATGCTTTATTTATGTGTTTATTTATGATTCTAATCGTATTAGTCATTTTGTATGGAAAAATGCCAGGGACGATTTAACTTGGTGCCAAACATATTTTATTTGTGCCAACAAACTAATTTTTTTGCTCCTCAAACCAATGACCAGAATGTCAAAAGGCGTTTAACCCTGTCCCGCAGGTCATCCATGACCTGTACATCTTTCTTGAAGGTAAAATTGCAGCAAAAACCAAGGGATGTTATCGCCCTGTAAAGAAATAGATTACCTTATTAGGATGTGTTAAGCAGCATGGTTAATCATGCTTTAGTGGTAACTACATGCTGCTGGATTGTATTTTTCATTCTTTTCTGGCTGCATAAGCAATGCTTGCCAAAATCTAAACTAAATTGCACTCTGCCCTAGTTTGGCAATGTGTTTTTGTAAAGTGTCACATAAAGGTCTAGCTCTTACACAAATATGTCTGCTATTTAATTTTCCAAACAATGAAAGTGTGCTTGCTATGACTTCAACTCCTAGGTTGGTTTGTAACCCAAACATGATGTGCTGAAATATGTAATGCGTGCATTGTAAACATATGTAAATACTCATGCGCAAAGACATTAGCAATAAGTTCATCCCTGACTCGACGGCTCTCTGCTGTGCTTTGGGAGCTGGAGGCAGGATGTTGATGTACCTCTGGCTCGAGTTCCTCTGGAATGTCCCAGGTATCACCATAGTGCAAGCACAGGTTATGCAGGACGCAGCATGCCATGATGACTCGGGCAGCTTTCCATGGTGCATGGTACAGGAGCTCATTACCGGGCCACGCCAAGCACAGAAACCATGCTTTTAGCAGCCCGATGGTTTGCTCCCTAACCCCCCGGCTTTTATGCAGAGCCTTGTTGTAATTATGCTCTGCTTCAGACCGGGGGTGATGCACAGCTGTCATAAGCCATTGAAGCTGCCCGTATCCTTTGTCAGCTGTAAAAAGCTGACAAACATAATAGACAAACATAATACGTCTTAGTTCTTGGTATAGTAAGTATTCTGTGAATGCAGTAAAATTATAGTGTTTTTACAAAGGTTGCTAAGGGTTGTGCTCTTTGGTCACTTTATTGCTTTTTGGTTGTTAGGAGACATTGTTACTACTGACTACCACACTGAAGTACTGTGAGCTGTGAAAATAGCAATTATACTAGGGCTTCCGGGAATATCTTAAAGTTAGTTCTTCCCCCATGCTCCCAATATTGTACAATGTTATCAACTTTTTTTTTAAATATATATAGAAAAACTATTTTTTAAAAGCGGTACCGCCTGGCAATACCCCGAGGAGGGGCCATCCTGAAGATGCTCCATGGCAGACATCCTCCGGTGCAGCCAATACAGGCTATCCCGTCTACTTCCTAGCGGGTGAGGAAAAAACAAATAATATACTTACCGGAAGAGTTTGGTCAAAACATTTTTTAAAATTACTGTCCTTGTAAAAATGAAACAAATTAAAATATAAACTTACCAGGAGGATGTCTGCCATGTCGCTGGGGTTGGGGTGGTGGGGGGCTTGGAAGCTCCTCAGGAGGGCTGGCTGCCACCCTCGATGTGGAACTGGCTGTGTTTGTGGAAGGAAACCAAAAAAATAGGAGAGGTAAGTACTGACCAAATGTAACAGTATAATATACAGCTAGTTCTTAAATTGCAATTTCTTAAAGTGCTAAAGAATTCAGGTTATGTCATCTCATCTGACTCATCATCACTCATCTGAAAGAAAGGTTATTTCTGGGGCCAAGCTAATTATAGCTATGGAACTAAAGTGATGCAGTTTGTTGGCAATGAGGGTTGTGGGTTTTCACAAGGGACAAACGTGGCTAAGTGACATTTAACCTTTGTTTTCTGTTAAAAGGTGCCTAGACATGAAGCTAGTCATACACTCCTAATAGATACTTGATGGAGCTAGGCCTAACAAACTATCTCCTACTTTATTTACATGGTTTTTAAGGAATGTTCACAATATCTATAAAAAATATACAAAATTTGGACAAAAACTTTATTCAAAATAAACCTATTTGCTAAAAGGTCACATTAAAATATAGAGAACACACAGATAACACTAAATTTACATGACAAAATCAACCAAAAAATACACATGTAAAACCCACACTTGCATATAAAGCCTAATTATTTCCAAAGTGGTCCCAAAAATATTGCATTCCAAAAATATTTCCCAAACCAATATGCTATTTTGACCTATCAAGTGTGGAAAACTGGATCAGAAAATTTTTATGCAGGACAAACATTTAAAGGTGGTAATATAGACATGCTATTCTAATGAAACAATATGGCCACAACACAAAAACATAGCATTAACATTGACATTGACTTCTTCATAGCAAAATGGACATTAAAACAATCAAAGTACAAAAAACAAAAGCAGCTATTGTGCTAAATGACAAAGTATCAAATGTAGCACCATACATTAGGCTAAGAAACAAAACAACAGCCCCTCCTTGACCCAAAAACATTTAAGACAAAGAAAAAAGCAAGTTAGACAACACCTTCATATATGCTCATCATTATGCACAGGTGTTGAAAATTAACTTGCAATTGGGCGTGCGCAGTACCTGCAATGTGTGTGTGGTTTTTTGACAGTTTGACATTCCATATTAATTTATTGATCCGATCCTTTAGATATATATATATATATATATATATATATATATATATATACATACACACACATACACATACATACATGTATATATGCATATATATACAGGAGTAAGCAAGAACTTGCGTGTGTGCTTTAGACATAGGTGGAAAAAATCTAGTTCGCTGGCTAAAGCGAGGTTTTGCCCGCCAGAGCCCGCTGGAATTTCTTTCCAGGTGGATCACCGGGTCTGGCATCGGATGCGTTTAGGTAGGCGCCATTGTAAAGAGCTGAAATCAGTTAACTCTTTCTAAACCTGAAAATATTGGGTCATGTAAAAATATGCATATTTCGCAGCTAAAATAAATGTTTAAAACATTTGAACAGGCCAAACATTTTTATTTCGGTCTAACTGAAAGATGTGTGCGATTAGAAAAATTTATTTTTTAGGGGAACAGTGACTTTTAATGCAAACTCGCCAGTGTCAAACTGCCAGGGATGCGTGGCTCCAGCAGCAAGATCATTTCGGTTGATAACTTCCTGAAATTTAGTTAATAAATTGATCAAAGGCTTCCGATTTTGGATCGCGAATACGAATGTGTGAGCGAGCTTCCGATTTTGCTTGATGAATCAGCCCTAAAGTATATGAAAGAAGCTGGAGTCAGATTAGCAATGCTATTATGCAAACAAGAGCAGGAATTTTACAGAAATATTATTTGTTTCCTATACAAATTGCCCTAACAAACAAATAGTGGATTGGATCCAGTTTGTAATATTGTACCATCCCATAATCTGTTCTTTTCTTTTTTGTAGCTGTTGTTCAAGTGACATTCACACTCATACAAGACTACACAACAAGTCTGTCCAATATCTCCTCGTCTGATGCTGTCACTCTTCAAAATAGTCTTCTGGATTTGGTATGTGACTTGTGATGTTCTGTTGTATAGCAAATGATGGAAATGCAGTTCCACATCTCTCATAAAATGACAACGATCATTGTAACTCATTGGATGGGGGGAAACAAAAGACAGTCACTCCCCTGCTGTCGGGATCTATTTCTAGAGCAATTTAGATTCCTTTGCATGTTTTCCATGTTATGACTCTGAGTATTTGCAGAGAATGCATAGGGTGGATCTCAAGCTTGGCGATAGAAAGGTTAGGGTACAAGCATATTTCCTATGTTTCCTTCAAAACTGCTCAATAAATAAACATGAATTTATAGCAGTGTCACCTTACCTAACCTATTACATTTAGACTATGGTGTGTCAAATTCTTGTTTGGAAATAAGGCAGAAAACCGATGGCAGTTAGTAATATATACGATTCTAGCTAAAGGTATTTCTTACCCTCTGTACAAAATCTATAACAAAACCCCTCCCTGGCAATGGTTTTGGCCAATTTGCCTTTTACAGTATACCTTCTACTTACTTGATATTACTGTAATATGATTTTTGTATGTCATATTGCAAAGTCTACTGCAAGCAAACACATCTCTTAAGCTTTCTTATTTACACTGCTTGTTATAACCCTCTTCAATAGCAAATTGGTAATATAGGATCAACATAATATGAAGTTGTAATATTGTTTTACAATAAATGGGACTGCAGATGAAAAACCCGCAAACAAAGTATAAAAAGTAACACAGGAGAAGTGAACTCTTCCCAGTTTTTTTGATAAATGCAAAATAAATCATTTTATTATACCTAAATAAATCAATGTGCTACTCTTTGAAGAACCTTGTTTATATGTGTAGTTTGGAGTTTATATTTGCTAATGGAATACGCAGTTTTCTTTATCACTCATTCTCACAATACAACTTTGTGTGGTGATATATTTTCTCAACAGTTGTAAAGCCCTAAAAGCACTAAGATGGTAAAGGCTCCCTCTAGTTACTAATCTACAACTCTATAAATTTAAAGCAATAATAAAAAACAAGGCAAGCATGCAAACATGTGAACGACATCTAAAAATATTGTATAAGCTACACATAAAATAAAACTCGCTATATGCATTTACTGAAAAAAAGGATAAAAAACACAGTATCTGTTTTATTTACATAAAATATTTATTGAAACTTTTAGCACCTGTTATATCTAATTAATAATAGATTTAATAGGGGGTCCCTGTATTGGGTTTGTTTACTTTGTCTTAGAATATCTGTCTTTTATTTTTTAGATCACCCCAAATCTGCAGAAGTCATACAACAACAGTCTACAAACCCCACCAACAGTGACCTTCAAGTAAGTCTTTTTTTTTACTAAATTGTTTAAAATGTTTTGGTATTTGTTATTGAAACCATTTAAGTGTTTCTTAAATCAAAACTTCTCTAGGTTTTGCATAGCATGTTCGCTGCATCTCTTTGTAGTTCTCTCCATTGGCTTCCATTTCACCTTAGAATCAAATTCAAGCTCCTGTGCTTTGCCTTCAAATCCCTCCATAGTTATTGTCCCACTTACATTTCTGACCTGGTAAAAAATACTCCCTCAGCCGCTCTCTCCGCTCTTCCAATGACCTACTACTAACTTCCTCATTCATAACCTCATCGCATGGCTCCAAGACTTTTCTAGAGCTGCCCCAACTCTCTGGAATGGTCTTCCATGTCCTATTCGGCTTGCTCCTACTTTCTGTTCATTTAAAAGAACACTCAAAACCCATTTTTTCAAACTTGCCTACCCATCCTATTCTGTCTATTGAAACTGTCACTACTTCCAACCACTACATATCTCCCCTCCTATTGTGTGTTACTTCCCCCACCTACTAGATTGTAAGCTCTTCGGGGCAGAGTCCTCTCCTCCTGTGTCACTGTCTGTATTTGTCTGTCATTTGCAAACCCTATTTAATGTACAGTGCTGCGTAATAGGTTGGTGCTATATAAATGTAGTTTAATTAATAATAATAATAATAATAATAATAATAAATATTTTCTTAGATGCTTTATATTAGTAAACACTAAATCTCATTTTTTTTTCAGATGTGAGCACCAGTTTGGAAGTTTTTAAATTTTACCCAAGATTTTCTAATATCGCCTTCACTTCTGATTTAAATGACAGAAACAGTCAAAGATTTAAGGAGCTGGAACAAAATATCACCAGAGGGGTATGTGGGCAGACAAAAATATATTAAGTAACAGAAGATGCAACTAGTGATAGTTTTGACAAAAGTTTCTATTAACACAAGCACATAATCAATTATCCAACTAGAATCATAGTATTATCATATTAGACTTGCTCTAATACTAATGATTTTTTTCACTCTTTTAGCAAGATGGATATTGTAGTTCAGCATTTCTCACATTCACATTTGCCACCTAATAAAATATCTGTTGTTTAACTAATACATTATGCTTTTTAATCTAATAAGAGCATGTGAATGTCATAACCGGTGTATCCCGTGTATAACTGTCTATTTTAGCTTTTTTCAGACTTTTGATTCCTTTATTCTCAATTTATGCTTTTTCTTGTTTTTCAGTTCACCAGTATTCTTACAAATAATAAGTTGGCTCAGATTGTAGTAGCTTCATTTAGGTAAGTAGAGTATTAGCTAAGTGCTTTAGATAGGAATGTTTGGACTACACAGGTATATGCGTGATTTGGTGAGCTATGTCTATATGCGTGATTTGGTGAGCTAGCAGAAATGGTAGTGCCTCTTAGTTATTCAGTTTATACAGGCTGTCAAAGGACAGACGTGCAAAGATTGGTTTGAAGACAGTGTTATGGTGTAAGATTTTCTACTAGCAATTTAAAAAAACATATATTGTTTATTAAACCTTTAAAATACAAAATTAAATAAAATACCTCTTAACATTATGACATTGTATGTTATTTTCAGCTGTTTGATTCTCCTTCCTTCCCTCTTTAAATTTACTGAGCACACATGAATTAATAATCTTTAAAGAATCTGTGTGTAAAATTGGTCAATCCCATGAAAAATGTTCAAGTCTTTTAGGAAAAATAAAATTAGGACAGAGAGAGAGAGAGTTCCTTACCAATAGAAAATAGTTATGTCCAACCCTTTAATATTGGTATAACAAAAAGAAAAAAAAGAAGGAATTGTTTGGCCATTAGGTGTGTATTAAGAGTTACATATAGCAGAACATATTTAAACAATCATTCAATCATACTGTCTCAAACATAGTACAATTGATTAACATCAGATTCCCTCCCTATTCATTCATCATGGGGGATGAGGGACTAATTCTATACAATGATTTATCTATCATCAACAGAACAATAGACTTTTTAAAAATGATGCTTGAATCACAGCTAGGAATCATCTTGCCCAAAATGATTACTGTGATTCAAGCATAATTTATTTCATTTTTTACCAATGACACCCTGCTTCTCATAACACTTGCACATAACAGCAACCTTATATAAATATTTCCTTTATAGTTTAGCAATATTACAGTCTCAAATATACCCCTGAAAAAGCCTCTGGGCAAAACGTGTCAGTAAAATGAGCCGCTAATATTTATTGTTACCTCCTCTCTCACCCCAAAGTAAAGAATGAGGATAAAGTTTACTGTTCTGTTGATGATAAATAATTGTATAGAATTAGTCCCTCATCCCACTTGTAGGAGGAACCTCCCGGTATGGTCAGTGTTGGGTAGGTTAAGGAGAATAAGTAGTGTATCCCTTTTTCATATAAAAGGCTTTGTGCTTCTGTGTAGTGTAATAGATTTTGTTGTCAAACTAAATTGTACTATATTCTCTCATATGCAGTCCAGGATCAGTAATTGGTAATCTGGAGATGTCATTTCCACAAAGTTTCACAACCTCTTCTGCAGTGGCTCAACAAATTGTGAACAACAAAAACTTGTTACAGGACATCAACCTGACCTTGGATCCCCAATCAGTCTGTAAGTGTACATGCCTCTATTCTTGATTCAGTAACAAATTTTGGATTTTCGCTTACCTTGCCCCAGTTACAGGGGTCATCAGGAAAAATAGAGAGGGCAAAACGTACTGCTGCAACAGTGATAAAACCTAACCAATAGCTCTAATTTTTCTCTGCCTTATCCAAACAAATGTGGGTTCCATACCCTTTAATCTATAACTATTTCTTTCTTTGAATTCATTTACAATATATATACAAAACTTGGCATGTTTAATAAGGCAGCGTATAGAGCACCAAAGAAAATTCCAAATTTTTGTCGATAGACCAATTCTAAGTAATTAATGTTATTGCACTTTCCCTATTTCTTGGTTATTGGTTATTCAAGTTGTGGGAGTTTGATTGTTATAATTATTATATTAAATATTATACCTGCACTCATTTCCCAGATACCATTGTAAAATACAAGTATTGGTGTCCTTTTCTCTCTCCTCCGCATTCTCCTCTACTCCGCAACTCACTCCCACATTCTGTTTACCATTCACCCACCCTGGATATCTTCTAATGAAACCTAAAAATTTTAACTAGTTTATGTCTCCACCCTCACTGACTTCACTTACATCTTGTTTTCTACCCTTTACTCCTGAGAGGTGGATTGGAGATGAATGAATAAAAAACAGTTTACTAGCTTACATGCTTACAATCTAAGTATGGTATAGTAAGTGAGCCACTTGTATCTCCCTCCCTGGACTTTTGGATTCTCACTCACTGTTTTTGTCAGTACAATGCCTGCACAACACATTGTATTGTTCCACAGATGATGTTGCCATGTAAATCACCAATACTAATAAATTTGTTAATAAGTCAGGTCATTGTCACATTGAAATATACTTAGTTATTTAAAAAAATATTTTACAGCATTAAATATTATAATTGAGATATAGATTAAGAAATAAAATAAGCCAGAGAAGTGTTAATGTAATGATTAGGTAGATTTTTGTTATTTGTTACATTTTTACATTTTCTTTATTCTTTCTATTATTTAAGCTCTATTTTCAGATCAGACTGCTGCAACCATTGCCCCTGATCAAGGTCATTTCCCTGGCTATGCAGTAGCCATCATTGTCATGTGTATCTTGGCCATCTTGTGTATCCCATTGTTTATATACCTGGTGAGTAATCTACCCCAAAGAGTCAGCAGTACGCATTGGTAATATGTACTAAAGGAACATGTACACCATCTTATATGAATTGTGTAACAAATAATGTTTAGCCTATTAAGAAAACCGGTTGAGGCACATTGCAACAATCATCAATGCTAGCTTAAAGTATATATAACTGAATAACTAAAATCTTATATGTATATATATTACCATGTTAAAGTAATTTTAATACCAATTTTTATTACCTTTAAAATCAACTATTTTCATTTAAAGTACCTGGTGATTCTGCCATAAAGGTCTTTGTGCAGGCACTTTCTGTAAGGCTTAGTCTACATGGACGTTTTCCCCAGCATTTAACCTGAGGCTTTAAAAGCCCATGTTTGAAATTCCAATGCATTCCAATGGGCTAACCTACACCAGGGTGTTTCCTTGAGGCATGTTCTGGAGCATTATAGATAACGTTCCTTGCAACGTTTTAAAATTTAAACACAGGGTAAACGTGGGAAACACTTCAAAACACACTTATTGACTCGTTGAACACACTTATTGACTCTAGTGGGGGCTTTTATAAGCGTTTTTAGCAGGACTTTGGAATCTCGAAGCCCCCTTTAATAAAGAGACTCCGAGATCTCCGCCACCTCACGCTGGTGAATGAGTACATGGGTACATAAAACTCCTTACTCATGTCCTGAAAGGGTTAAAAATATGTGTAAAAATAAGAGGAGGCTTTAATGTTAACGTCATTTATTAAATGTGTGTGTTTTGTGTAACTGTTAATTTTTTTTTTATCCCATGGCTGCATTCATGACATAGGCACAACTGTGGGACTCCTGACAGTGTGGGATCCCTGGGCACTGAAGGGAAAATAAGGAAAAGCCTCCTCATTCACCTCTAGTGCTCCGTGATTGGCTGCGGGGGAAATCCTGATGTCGCTGAATGGCAATCACGGAGCAGAGCAATCAGCAGAGCTTTGATATGCTGATGCTCTGCTTTCTTGATTGCTCTCACAGTCCTAGTGGAGCTGTGGTATGTGTACATGGATGCAGAACACATGTTTCAGCTCTGCTCGGGACAAGGGAGCAATCAAGAAAGCAAAGCTATCAGCAGAGCACAGCTCCGCTCCGAGAATGGCTGAGGAAAGGGAATTTCTGATGACGCTTGAGCCGTTTTCTCTTTGCTCAGCCAATCACAGTGCACTGGAGGTGAATGGGGAGACATGTCCTCATTTGCCCCCTAGTGCCTGGAGATCCCACACTGTCAGGAGTCCCACGGCTGTGCTCATATCATGAATGCAGCTGTGGGAATCATCTTTTTATTGTAGGATAACCTGTAAAAGTTTAACAGTTACACAAAACACATGCATTTAATAAAACAATAACATTAAAGTCTGGTCTTTATTTTAAACCCTTTCAGGGAATGAGTAAGGGGTTTTATTTACCCCTGTACTCATTGCCTAAAAGTAAAACATTTATAAACGCTTATATAAAATCGCAGTAAAACACGGCATATGCATTTGTACCATGCAAACGTGGCAGGAACGTTTACATGCATTTTAAAACCATTCGTGTAGACCCAGCCTTATAGTGACACCACTCTAACACTCTTTCCTAATTTTGTTCCTGTGTTGTTACCATGTCACATTATATTCTACTCTTGATGTTCCAGTGCAGGAAACCTCCAGCGACAAATGTTATGCATGCTGCTGGAGGGCATGGTTATAGAAAGTGGCCACAAAAAACCCGCAGGAAAGCACTCATGTTTATAGAGATTTAAAAAAAAACATGAACAGAGTTTTATTTAAAAGGTTTTTGTTATGATGCACAATGTTTTTATAAAACTAAAGGCAGGTATAGACCTTCAGTGGCTTGTCACTCGCACCACAGCCCTGCTTCTTGAAAAACCAGCATCTGCACATTTGATGACTGCCAGCAAACTTTACTACTTACTACTTACCCCCATTTATTCTCCATGAAGCTGCCATGGGGAGAAGCCACGTGTAGCTTTTGCTGAGGCAGTGGTTCACTTGCATGAGGAAGTGGTAAACACACCACAACCTCATGGCCAGTGGGAACATAGCCTAAATTCCCTTTTAATTGGGGTTATTTGTACTTTTTTTAATAAACAATGATTTAAAATTGTAAACATTTTTGCCTAATTATTCTTTCTATTTCTAGGCTTTGAAAACAGATCTCTGCCAAAAGCTCTGCCGTGCTTGCTCACTTAAACCACCATATGAACAATTTGAAAGAGTGAATGTTATGTCTGGTTTGGCAAGCTACAAGGTAAAGACATTTTAACACTACACTATTCTTCCTGTACATTGATACCTATATGTCAGGGTAAATCCCAGCCCTCTCATCATTTGTTTTAACAGTTACAGTCCAATTTGTAATCCACACCACTCTTCTGGGGACAGTCCTGGGACAGCAAGTGATGGGAAATCTCTTGTAGACACAAAAAAACCCAGATAGCGGGTGTAATATTTCCCAATATAAATTTCTCAGAATTCGGCTTTAATATGATAATCCATGTTGGTATAATTTATTTCATGACCCAATATGTGTGTAATGCATTTAATAATGTCATAGATGTTGGTTATGAATGGAAACAAATAAGCAGTGGTTGAACTATAAATAATCATTTCTGTTCTAATTTCCTTTTCTCCTTTAGACCCATTCATATGATCTACCACAATAATCACCAGTTTTTAGAATGAAAAGAACAGAAAATACATGCAAAGCGATTCTGCCTTCAGTAAAGTTATTGGATCACACCTGGCCTGAAGTATTCAAGTAGCATGATATTTTGGTTGTGAACTCACAGTGGAAAATTATTTTTTAGTTTTTACAAATGTACAAAAACACTTCAAAAAGCTTTCTCATTTGCACTATATTCAAATCATTTTTTTTTCTTACTGAAGAAAAGCACACTGCCATTTCTACTTCAAGATACATTCTCACTTGTTCCTATTTATTCATTGCAATCATAAAAACAAAGTAATAGGTTGAGCATATGAAAAAAAATCCAATTATATAGCTTGGTGTTATTGTATTATTCAGACACAGTTATATGTAGAAGTTTTATAGGACTTTCTCAGCCAGCATGATGACTAAAATAAAGGTCAGATTGGTTAGAGATTTAAATAGTGCCCAGTTCATTATTTATTTTTTGTTAATTTATAAAAACTTGTGGATTACAGAATATTTTTCACGTGTGTGTGTGAATCCTTCTCTACATATAAGAGAATATATATATATATATATATATATATATATATATATATATATATATATATATATATATATATATATATATATTTTTTTTTTTTTTATTTATTTAAGAACAGGGTATGAAAAGGTACAAGTGATATTTTGAATGTGACACAGCTCAAAAGTCAATTCGAGAACAAAAGTAATATGACAATATAATGTACGTGAACAAAAAAGACTAAGTGAGCAACTATAATTAACAATCAATCTTGTAATTCCTTGGCAACTTTTAATAAATAAATAAAAGACCCCTGTCTGTTTTTCTTTTATCTTGATGATAGCATGAAAAGGTGAAAATGGGACATGGGAGAACATTTTTTGGGAGAGAGAGATAGAAATGGAAGAGGGAAAAAGGGGAGGGAATCTAATGTGTAACATGGCAATACCCGAGAAAAACAGTACCAGCAAATGCATAAAAAAAATTTGCTTCGAGATGGGGGTTCTTACTGCATATTGCTCAAACCGCTAAAATTGCTGCCAGTAAATCCAAGTATGTCAGAAAGAGATCAGTCTAGGGTAGAGGGTGAAGCTAAGGTCCTCCATCAGCATGATTTATATTTACTTTACTAATCCAAGCACATTTCAAAGTAGGTATCAACCAACTCCAATACAAGTGAGTGCAAGCCCTAGCAGCATTAATCAATGTAAATCAACACAGATTTCCTATAACGCAAAAAAAGCATGGATTGTCTGGATTGTCAGCCAGCATTCTGTGAATTGCTGTGCAAGGAGTAAACAGTCCACCAAAAAACATGTAGTATGGTACTGGGAGCTAAATTAGACTTTGAGCAGGCAGCTGAGGAGGTAGAAAAAGATTTTTTTTTTAGTACTAATAGATTGTTTTACCAAAGGGAAACAAAGCTTGTGCGTTAGAGAGGAAATGGTCTTTAGCGGAGGTAAATAAAAGTCGATATACCACTGAAAGGTTATGTTGAGCATGATCAGATGCATTGCATTTCAAAGGAAGTAAAAAAAATGTGCCAGAAGCAAAGGGAAAATAAAATGAAAAAGTTGAAGCGCGGTCCTATAAATCCAGGCCATAAGGCCTGTCCTGTGCCCGCAACTTTTAAAGAGACATCCATTGGGACCGAGTAAGGAAATGCTTAGCCCTAACAACTGAAAGCAGAGGTAGTCAAAAGGGAATTCAAAAAAGGCTGAGGGAAATTAGGATTGTCTAAAATAGGAAAAAGTGTGGATTGAGGTGGTGAAATTCTTGGCATAAAGAAAGCTGTTTGGCAAACTCATCAAGTAGAACCAATGGTTCTTCAAAAAAGATAATTAAAGGTAAGTGATCAGTCATCCAGAGAAGAGCAACAAGAGGAACGGGGAAGAATGAAGACTCCGTGGTCATCCATTATTTGAAAGGTAAGTGATGACACCAATCCCTAGTAGACCATAGTAGAGGATAATATTAGAAGTCTCAATTCACCCAATTTCTTAGAGGGACAAAGAGTAGGTCTACCAATTGTGGCTTACGCATGGGACCAAATAAACAGTCAAAGTTAAATGATCCAAACGATCCATTGATACCCTACCAAAAGGTTCTACGATAAGAAGAAAAAATAAAGGGCATAATGAAGTCTTCTTTTATACCATTAGTAACAGAGAATGATTAGAAGGCGTCAATTCACTCCACTACTGAAAACCCAAGAAGATGGCTTTTTTTCCAAAAAGACCAATGGAGTATAGAGTGGTTTCCATAAAATCCCAATCTACATGGTTGAAGGCTTTAGCCTCTGTGGAAGATAGAACAAAAAGGAAAGCATCACAATGATCCACATGGATAAGGTTTGATTCCGATCACATTGTCATTTGTCTCCCTAGTAGACAAAAAACAACCAAGTCAAAATGTAAAACTTTGGGAAGATGAGGAGGAGCTGATTCATAAAGATTTTTGTAATACACTTCAGGTCCTGATTAAGCAAAAAAGATGACACAATAAAATACTGCAGATTGCAAGATATGTCCCCTCAGTTAGGAGTATGGTGAAAAACACTTGTGGACCAGGAATATACAAAAGTAGTAAATAAAGTTGGGAAGATATAAGTGGACAGAGTTTGTAATATTGCAAATTGAACCTTTCAGGACCTTGGGATTTGCCCATGGTAAATTCTTTATTGTTTTGGGTGGGTTCTTCCAGAGTAATTGAAGAGCCCATAAAGTCTTTGCCTGCAGTAAACAGTTGAGGAATCCTGGAGGAATTCCCAGATTTATCAACATTTTCTCTGGACTGGTCAGCCCCAGAGGAAGGTTTAAGATTATATAGAAAATATACACAATTTCCCCAGTCATAAGCTGCCTGACCCCGCTGGGTATTATCAATGTGCGATATGTACATCTGCTTCCCATTTCTTCCAAAAGGCATATGCTAAAAAGGGTGGAAAAAAATTAAACTAGCAATAATTATTGCTTAAACTTCTGTACAAATTTGGATTTTACAGCTTGTATATGAAAACTGTAAACTGCCTTTTCAATCTATATGAAATAAACAAAAAAACAATACCATGTTCCTTTTTTTATTTAATTCACAATAGAAATAAAATAATAGCATTCAGTTTTGTCATAAAACCAATAAAATATAGCTTGTACCACCACCTTACAAAACATGAAGTCGTGATGCATCACACACAGGTTTACTTTTTTTCCTCTTTTTCTTAGATTGAAAACAAAGCCAACCACCTTTCCATAGGATGCAAAACCAATCATACAGATCAATTTTGTTTTCACAATTATAACTTACCATTCCACACCTACAAAAGAACTGCTCATGACATTTGCATAGCAATACAGTATGTTACAGTTCTTCAGGGCACTAGATATACACAAACATTCCAAAGGTTCTTTTAGGCTTAAGTCTGCACCAAGGTGTACAAATTAGAACAAAAAAAAAAAAAAACAAACATAAGAAAGGTGCACTGTGACCATTGAAATATCTTCTTCACTATAACACAAAACTTCTATCTGTTATAGATCAAAAAGTCCTTCTCCTTTAAAATTCATTAGAATCGCCATCTAGCCCCCACATTTGCCAGGTGTGTAGCAGATAGCCTGCCAATACCGCCGGAGTGAAAAGTACGGCTCCATCTCATGGCTGCTTCCAGAGAATTTCATAGCCGATCCACCATCTTCGGTTTCTCTGCTTCAGTTAGATTTCCGTGACTGTAAGAATTCTTTTTTATATTCACTATGGCTATTAAGGAGAAAAGGATAGACAGTAAGCAAGCAGCCCAGTTTTTCAATATGCAGTCCTTTTCAAGACCAGAACTATTACTTCCTAAACCTTATATGTGGATGCTATAGGGTATCACTGGGACAGAAGTGATTGGAGGTGAAGGTGGAGAGGGGTCTAAAGATACACAGCCATCATCTTTGATCCAGTGGCTTCAAGTAAATGAACATACAAATTAAACATTTTCATTCTCGCTTTCCTATACCGACATCAAGTTTAACTATGCCTTTTTTTTTTTTTCCTTTACCAATGCATATCTTTACATTTTTGCTTGGTGCTCGACTGCCACTTTGGATAAAATGGTTTTGTAGAGCTCATCCTAGGTAGAACATTTTTAGGGAGTACTTTAGGGAAAACAGAATAAAACTACCTGTTCTATGGATGCTCTGAATGCCTGGTTATCCATTTCAAAATGGTGACCTTGCTGATCTGGATCATGCGGCTGACGGATAGTTGCTTTGTTCCTATGGCCAAGCATTCGGGTCTTGTAGCACTGGAAAAAAAAAAAAAAAAAAAACATTACCTACTCCTATACAATAATTGAAACAAGCTCTCACCGATCTAAAGGATCCTGGAACATTTCTTGCTCACAGTTCAGAGGAGCATTTTAATGCTATAACAGTGGCTCAGCTCACCCTGCACCCCTTACACATCAGTGACTTGGCAGCCAACCTTCTAATCTTCAATGTAAATTCAGTGTAGATGCAACAGGATAATGGAAGAAAAAGATATAGCTGCTTGGAAGGCTTCAATTGGAAAATTTGTAGTCCTAGTACCCAATGTCTTCACAGAGACGAAATACCACTTGCCTATAAAGTTAATGTACTGCTTGTTAAGCCATTTGTAGTTCATTTTGAACACACAATGTTGCTTGATATAGTCCTGTATATTCACATACCCTCGTATGACCAAGGTAGCCTTGGGAAATTGTATGGAAACTTCTAACAAATAATTCTTTGGAGGCAAACTGTACAGCTTTGAAAACATGTGGGCAGATATTGAAAGATTGTCAGACTGTTGCAAATGCACATGGGGTCACTTACCAGTAAAAGGCATCTTTTCAGCAACTTACCACGTAGACCAGTATGGGAAAGATCAAGATGCAGAGTCCACACATCACAATTATAGCCACAGCGTAGCCAGGGAAATCCAGATATTCATTATAAGGGCTTGACGTGGAGTCTAAAATTGAAAGCCCAGAAAAATTATAATTATTCAGGAGAATTCAAGAAACCAAAAAATTTAATTTCCAATATACAATATCTTTATCATATTTTGATCAGGTCCAGATACTGACTGACCTAAACCTGTACATTGACCTAGGTAGCCTATTCAGAAGGAAATTTTTACATCCTATTGCTTATAGAAATGTTTATTATTGCTAGTTTAATTGGAAATCCCTATATGATAAAGGATATCATCAGCCAAAACTGAAATGTTATCACAGGATTGATGTACAAGTTATTGCCCTTTTCATACTTATTAGATATATCCTTTTCTGCTTCAGAGACACACTGGACACACATTGGAAGTGATGAAAATTACAAGCTAACAGGTATTTAGGAAAATTTACCATCTACTCTACTCCCCCCAATTGCCCATGTAAGGCAGTATTTCATGGAACATAGTTCTTAAACTTCATATAGGCATTTCACCTTAATAGTAGGTTTCCAGAATGATATGCTTTTCTGTGACTATGAATAAAAATGACAGCAGTCAAAATGCACTCAAATGCTCCTTGTTGGTTTTATAGAAGTGCAACCACCTGATATCTATATTTACACATGATAAATTCATAAAACTATAGTATGATATACAGACACTTTACATCCCACATGATGGGACAGGGACTACAGAAGGCAAAATATTGGTTACTTGGTACCTGCCAAAATGGTGTAGCCTATGTGACAAACTCACGAAAAAGGAGAACTTCATAAACTAGACCCCCCTAATGTTTACCACAGGGTACATCAAGCTGTCAGAGGGTACAAAGGAATATGAAGCTCATCACACTGCAATTCACAGTAATTTAATACAACTTAGAACAGCAAAAGCAACCAGCTATCTATACACAGGCTGGAAACTCCCCTTAAATTATTCCAACACACACTGAAAAAGGAGAACCCCACTTTTTTTTGTAGTGAATTGTTGTGTCACAAAGCCCCACATCATTGGCCAGTCTAAACCTGAAGACCACAACTGAAAAATCTGGCAGAGGAAAACAATTTGGTACACTGAATACTGCTTAAGATTTACTGGAAATGTAAGCCTTAAACCCCATATGCAGCAAACGCAAACCCTATTCCTTTCATCCATGCAGTCTGGCTACATACAGAGAACTACTCTAATCTTTATGAATGAGGCATGGTAGTGGAATAAAACAGATCGTGATATATGTTCCCCATTAAAAAAGAGGCCATACATAATTTAAGGATGACAGATATGTAACTCAAAGCCATCCATGGACTCCTGGGTCTTCATGTTTAGAAAGGACCTTTTAAAAAAAGTATTGAGTTCAGACTGCTGGGTATAAATAAATCTATATTTGTGAGATGCCGTACACACAGAAGGCACAAACTTAAAAGGAATACACAAAATGTTATGGGGTTGGTCAGCGTACACCTATTACATCTTAAAATTGATTCAAGAGTCTGAGGGTCACAAAAATAAAATCTCCTACCTCCAATGTTTACAGATTGAAAATCCACTTTAAAGTTTGAAGAGCCCAACATGTCCTCAGATGTCCGAGCCTGAAGAAATTGTTTTAATACTTCCCTACTGCCTGGAGCTGGAAACCGGTACATTAAGTCCCCTTTGCACACTACAGAGCCGCTACTAAATCAAATAGAATAAAACACAAGTTGAACACTGCACATGGATTCAAAACAAATCCAAACCTTCATTTCCTGTTACACAAATGAAAGTCAACAAGTTCCGCCTATCCATATACAAATGAGGGCAATAACATTTTACTAAATATATTAGAGTTGGAAAAATGATTTGTGCAGCACCACTCTTGGCCTCCTCTACAAGTTTTGGGTCTTGTTGGTGCTGGCAATGCACTGTCAAGTAGAACTGGATATTTCATACATTCACGCCAGAATTTATGATGACCTAACCATGCTACATGTTCGCTTCATTTTGAAACGAAGGCCATTTGTCATTGGCATCATATACATCAGTAAAAATGTTTTTGGGTTTTAAATGGGGAGGAGGGAACAATAATGGTCACCAGGTGTCCTTTGATAACCATATCCAACTCCATTTAACATCAAATCTATGCATATTTATGTGTTAAGAGTTTGGTGACAGATTTCCAAAGATTGTTTGATTTCTAGATAGATCCTGTAAAGCAGGTCCTGGAACAAGAAAAACGTACCACCGACATTAAATGCAAGTTTCTTTTAAGGCCATTATTATTTCGTTATTTTGAAGAAACACTTGATAAAAACAGCAAATCAGACATTCCCTCAAACATTCTCTTGTGGGAACTTCCAGGTCAACATGTTACAATGGAAGTAATTAATTCCCACCAAGGAATGCCAAGTACTTTTTTCCTTTAAAGCTTCTACAATTTACGGATTACATTATTAAACAGTAAATTAAAAGAAAGAAGAAATTGTAGCAGGGGTTGGGGGAGATTTGAAAAAATATTTTAAGGGCTTCAATGATGTTAGATTGTGAAAAAAAAAAAACACAACAAACTTTTCTGAAAACGACTTAAAACATCAAGACACTCACTAGAATTCTCGGACCACCACCTGGAGAAGATTTGAGTCTCGCAATGCCAGTTCTATCTAAAGAGGAAAAGAAAAATCTTTGAAGAACATTTAAACTGTAAAAAGATGTTGCTAGTGATCCATTCTTTGTGTAAACGAACTGCAGCACCATATCTAAAATTAGCCATTGATGTGCACTGAAAGAATATGGCTGTTTGTGTCCTAGCACATCTATTGTTTTATATTCTGTAGAAGACAAAAAAATGGTATTTAGGTATTTAAAATTTATTTTTAGAAAACTAGGAAGCTCCCAGCATAGGATTATCAAGTATTTTAAATACATGCAGCCCTTTTCTTGTATAGTTTACTTGACTCGCAGTGTGTTTTATGTAGAAACTGGGAGAGTAGCAAAGGGAATACTAGTTTAATTGCATGACAGCAATATTAAGGCTACTGAAAGTCTATACTTGGGGGGCTTCAAAATTTAAATAACATGCCGAAACGATATTGAACACTCAATATTGAATATTAAAATAAAATATGGCAACAGGGTCTCTTGAAGAGGAGGATCAAAAGATTGGAGACAGGAGGGGAAATTGTTAGGGTATTTAGGTTTCTTCAGGGGCTTTCATGTCAAAGTATTATTGTGTGTACAGTTCTCAATTACCAGCAATAGGTGCATGGAAAGAAGTCTAACATCAACTTACGGATTTTGACAGGTCCATGCTAAGCTTCTGGGACTCCGGGGAGGCCATATCCAGCAAAGTTACCTTGAACTGTTCGTTTGTTATGCGAAAATTAAAAGGATAAATTTGTAACTCATTATGCATGCCTAGAAAAAAAAAACATACATTGAACAAAACCAAAAGTGAAGAAACCACTTAAAAATGTTTCATAAAAGGAGGATACAAACCATCCACAGCTATTGAACGAAGGTCCACAGATCCATTTGCAAGGGGGATAAGGGTTGATAAAAGAACCTGGACATCCGTGAAAGTTCTCGATTGCATGTATAAGATCCCTTTGACTTCAAGGTCTCCATGGAGATCCCTGAATTGCAAAATAACCCCACCAAGATCAAAGATTGAAAAGAATAAAAATAAAGTTATATTTATACACACAGATCATTTACGAAAAAAAAAGCAATTAGATAAAAATTAAAAAATACTAAAATCTCACTGATTCTTACAAACAATTACAATAGTTACCAATTCATGTAGATATTCCAAGATTACAACTACCCTGTTCCCTGAAAATAAGACAGTGTCTTATATTAATTTTTGCTCCACAAAATGCACTGGGGCTTACTTTGGGGGGACGTCTTTTTTTCATGAACAATGAACATTTAGTCTTGAACAAAAAAAAAAAAATCATCATTTATTCAAATACAGTCATGTCATTCATCACATTCTGGATCATCATCATAACTCTCCAAACACTGAAATCCATTCTTGAATTTCCTGTGACTCCATCTCCTTTAGAACTATTGGCCCCAATTTTCTCATGTCTAGCAATACCACTTTTCTTAAAATGAGCACCTCTTGTCTCTCTCTCTCTCTATATATATATATATATATATATATATATATATATATATATATATATACTTATTTTCAGGCTAGGGCTTATCTTCGTCTTATTTTTGGGAAATTGGGTGGTACCAGGGAAAAGTAATTTTAAGGTTGGAGGTCGTCGAGGGTTATGCAAGTTTTCACATACACATAATGCGCAAGCAAATATGAACCGAAAGGTTTCAACCAAATGAATGGGTTCAGTCAAACTCAATTTTACCCAATGAGCTACAAATACTTTTCCAAGAGAATGCATTTAGGGTAGTGTAGTTCATTAAGGCGATTATTGAATTTTGGCTTTATTGTTTTTGCCCCCCTCGGTCTTCGTTTTAATGAAAAAAACAAGGGTAGATAAAGCAATTTCTGCAACCTTCAGAATCATTTGGGACGCCATTTAAAAAAACAGGCAATCTGACATTCCCTCAAACATTACCTTGTGCGAATCTAAACACAGGGACCTGGAAGATTCCCACAAGGGAATATATGAGGGAAGGTCTGATTTCCTGTTTTACAAATGGAGCCCATGGCACCCTTTTAAGTCATACAAAAAACCTAGGCATTTACCGGGCTTTTCATGTAAATGAAAATGTTTTATTTTGTAATTTAAGTGTTCATTTAGCTCTTCATGAATTGGAAGTTTTCAGTAGCCCCATCCTAGAAGATATTTTTATATGAACTTCTTCTGATGGAGACTGCTTTATGTTTTAAAGTAATTAAGCTTAGAACAGATCACTTACCGAATTTTGGAAAAGGAAATATTGGTAATGGGAAAGGATACATTTATAGTACGCAGCATCTGCAAATATAGTAGAGCATATTAGTATCACATATCGGCCAATACATTATACAATACTGGAATATGTGTCAAACAATTGATGAATATTTTTGGCAATACACTTATCCACCCATCATCATAAAATCAAAACAAGACTACTGTAGTAATTATAGCATAGCATAAATGAGAACACCATGATTGCGGTACAAGTTTAGGAAAAATCTTCCTTGGGTAAAGTTCTTATAAAGTATAGGCAGAGTTATTGGTCGGACAGTTTGATAGTTTTCATAGTTTGTTCTAATAATCTCCAGAAGTAATGGTCTTACATGGTTGTTACCGAGTTACATGCTCCATACAAGACATTTGCAGGCCTTACTGAAAACATGGCTGAGAAACCTAGACTACTTTAGTGGGTACCATATACATAGACCAAAAACATAGTATGGAAATCCTTTTGTACCTCCTTTTGTAAACCCTCCAAGTAATTTTGCGTGTCTTGATAATTTGGTGAAATGGCAATAAATCCAAAATGGAGAACAACAAAATAGATAGACAAAGATTCATGCTCCAGGTTCCTTGGTGAATATCCTAAAAAAGAAACAATTTATGAATTAAACTAAGTGCTTTACCCAATATAGAATTCAGATTTTACTACTAAAGTCCCAGAAACCAAATTATAATATTATTATTATTGATAATAAACAGTATTTATATAGTGCCGACATATCACGCAGCACTATGACAGAGGAGGAGAAGATCCTGCCCAGAAGAGCTTACAATCTAGGAGGGGGGATATGGAGTGGTGAGAAGAATGGAGATTTTTAAGACACAGAAGACAAAGGGGAGGCAAGTTTGAAAAAAAAAAATGGGTTTTGAGTGTGGTTTTAAAGTAGGAACAAGCCGAATGGGACGAGGAAGACCATTCCAGAGAATTGGGGCAGCTCTAGAAAAGTCTTTTATTCGTGCATGTTTTTCTACCAGGTCAGAAATGTAAGTGGGAGAAGAACTTTGGAGGGATTTGAAGGCAAAGCACAGGAGCTTGGATTTGATTCTAAGATGAAATGGAAGCCAATGAAGAGAATTACAAAGAGATGCAGTAGAAAAGCATTGGGAAGGATGGATAAATCTAGCTGCAGAATTCATAATAGATTGTAGAGGAGAGAGTCGGGTTAGTGGAATTCCAGAGAGGAGGAGGCTACAGTAGTCCAGGCGAGAGATGATAGGAGCGTGTACAGTTTGGTGGTCTCTGGGGACAGGTAGGAGCAGAGAGGTTGCGTAGGTGAGAAAGAACCTGGTAGCGTTCTATTTTGGAAGGTAAAGGATAGGGCAGAATCAAAATTGATGCCAAGACGTGCTTAGGAATATGTCGGGGGGGCATTTGGAATGTGGGGGGTGGAGGAAGAGAGATGATGGGTTTTATCCAGGTTAAGTTTCAGAAATCTGTCAGACATCTATGATGAGATGGCTGACAGGCAGCATTAGACCTTATCCAGGACTGAAGGAGACAGGTCAGGGGTGGACAGATAGCGCATACAGATGGCACTGTAAGCCAGAGGAGGATATGAGACTACCGTACAGAGAAAAGAGAACCGGTCCAAGAACTGACCCTTGTGTCAGACCTGTTCCACCCTGTATTCTCACCACTGTAATTAAAAAAAAAAAATTAAAAAATTTGAAAAATGCACTTAGCATACCTTGGCACTCCACAGTAGATGTATTAATGTTCCACCCAAAAACATTTTGTTTTGTTGCGGAATTATCAGAAAGGATGGTCCTCACTATATCCGAGCCGCTTGGGGTGGATGAGCGGCTGCCAAATACAATTCTACTGTCCACAACAACTGAACCATTGCTAAAATAAAAAAAAAAAAGTTACACTTTGCACTTTTTCCATAATCAATCAAATTGAATATAAAACTAACAAGGAAAATTCTAAAAGCCATCAAGTTTATTATCGATTAGTGAATTCAAAGAGTTTAGGGACGCAAAATGGTATACAGAATACCAGTTTCTTCAAATGAAATAGCCTTTCACAATGCACTATCTCTCATTTCCACTCATTTGTCAATTCAACAAGTGGTAGGGTAACCAGATGTGACGCCCAGGGGTCTATTTATAAAGCAGTGAATCTGACATTTACCAAAACCTTTCTTTGTGCAGAATCAATTACTGCTATTGAAAAACATGGGCCTGGAAGATTTTCCACCAGTGAATGTTTCAGTGAATGTCAGATTTGCTGCTTCATAAATTACTCAATGTACGATAGATAGCCACATTTTAGAGCATTCCTGTAGTACAGTGGAAACCATGTGTCCATGTAAGGAGGGTTATGACAAGTAGTAGGTGAGCAATTGTGTTAAATAAGATACTAAAAAGGCAGTATAAGTTTGACAGCTGCACAGCTACACAATGGGTTTTTGATTGCACAGAGTGCCCTAAAAAAACCTCAACATAACCGCAGCCAAAAATAAATATTTTAACTGCCCACATTGGTTTCCATAATAATCAGGCATCTGAATCTGGTTAATTTGCATTTGGAAACTTTCAGTGATTCATTATATTTAAAATGTCAGAAGTTGGCCCAACAATTCCATATTAATACCAAAACTTCTAATTATCACACACCTCTTTTTAGATCTGTTTCATAAAGTATCTCTTGGTGTAGCAGGTACAAAAGGGGAGTAGTATAGTTAGTAAAAAGTTTTTTAACATAACTTCTTTTAACAACAAAAATTTATAATAGAATCATATGGCTCTATAAAAGCAAATGTAAGAAAAGACATGATCAATAGTTAAGCAAGCTATTAAAGAAGAGTATTTGTGTAAATTAAAGAATACACAAAAAATGAACTCCAGTTAAAGTTAGAGTGTGCAGCATAATCAGCAAGTAAATTGTGCATACTTCCCAAAATTGGCTAAAGTTCACCCACACCAACAAACATTTAGTTATTGCAATAATATGTCCTACCACAAGATGCTGATATAACATTGTAAATACATTTTTTAGTAAGTAGGTGAAAGTGAAATAAAATAAGGAGAAAAGGTATTAATAAAAATACTTACGAAAACCCAAGTATTTCTGCTTGTACATATTCTTGCTGGTATTTGGTAGCCAAAACTTTATTTAGCTATAGAAGGATAAATAAGTTTATACAATGATATACCAAATATTTATGAAAACAAGCGTTTAATCACTACAATCACAATGACACAGATTACATATAGTTTGCAAATATGCTTTGGCTTTTTAAATACAATAAATTGAATAAAAGTAAACACTATCAACCTACAGTAGCTGAATGTTACATTGCATTAAACATGCAAAAGTTGAATGAATGAATGATAAAAAAGAAGAAACTAATTGCCCTGGGTTGCTATATGGGCCTTTTTAACAGTGTTTAAAAATTTGTAATATCTACTAAAGGCTAGCTCTGCATGTCATTGTTCACACTTTCACACACACATTATATATATATTTCACACACACATCTACGTAAAGGAAGAGCTGTAGTCTGATGTTAGTCATAGAGCAGATCAATAACCCAATCTCAGAATAACTAAAGTTTTTATAGATTTTAATCCATAATTCCAGCCCTACCTATACCTATGCACAGTTGTACACGCTCCTCTCCTGTACTCTAAATAACTCATTCTGATTTCACTGCACAATGTGAGTTTCTCAGTGTGGTTAATTTACTAAAGGAATATATAGGAATAGTACACATAGCAAAGTGAAGTAACTCCTTACAAGTAATGTGGTAAAAGCTTTATTAACTTCAACCACCCAATCGTGTTCAAGCAAAAATTCTTTTAGATATTCTTGAAATGTATTGGGTATTCTCAGTGAAGTTTTATCACATTTATTGAGCTAAGTGATATCACCTTTGCTATAGATTGATTTCACTTTTCAAATCAACCCCAGTTTGTGTTGGAAACTACAGCAAAACAGAAAGAGCTTGCATCATTTCCCGGTGGACAGACATGCAATATAATCAAGCCATTTCCCTTCCAGTCATTGTGTCCTTGGCTTACTCTATGTTTATTGGATTTTAATTCAGAGACTATATGGATCACACATGGGCATTTTCAGGATGCCATGTACAGCACCCTACTGACTAGTGAGAGTTGCACAGATCTAAAGTCTAAAATATACATGTACTTTTTTTTTACACTATTTCCAGAGATACATTCTCTCCTACAGATAATTATGGAAACTTATAATCATAAAATCACTGCAATTATTCTCAGTCAGTTACACTCAGGCCATTTTTCTCAAAGGAGAATAACATATGCCTGGCCTACCCAAGGGGGAAGGGGCAAATGTATGAGAAAACTTTAGGGGAAGTTTCTAAACCCATTAAAAAAACCTGAACATTCAAGTGAATTCAAAACATTATATCAACCAGCACAAAAAAAGTTAAAAAAGTAAAATCTTTTATGAGAGATTAAAGTTTAGGAGTTTGGCTTTAGATTTACTTTAAGCAATACTATTACATTAACATATCTATGAACTGGTATCTTTACTTACCACAAGTTTTACTTCCCTTTCCAGTCTCTTGTACTCATCAGTTGTACGGTTACTAAGCTGCTCACTGTATGAGACACCAGTAAGATGAAAGGCTAATGGCACTGCAACAACATCTGGTTTGGATGATGGCATGGACTGATGAGTTGTCTGGATATCTAGAAGGCCCCTGCTCATAGTGCTGGTTGAAGTAGTAGATTTGGTAGGAATTATATCTGACGGGGGCATCCAAATTTTTAGACCAGGCACCTCCAACGTCTTCCCAATTGTTTTAGTAGAGCTTGTATATGTAGTTATTTTAGTTCTTGGTTGAGACACTGTCAAGGCAGGCTTTAAAGTGGAAGTAACAGACCGAGTAAGAGTAGACCTCACACGTGTCGGAATGGTTTGGCTTCGTTGAGGAATTTGTGTTGAGGAATTAAAGATCTTAGATTTTAGTGTTGTGGTAGAAATAGAATAGTTTGGACGTTTAGACAGTGTTAGACGTCTTGGACCTCTTTGAGTGACAAAAATAGTAGAATTTAAAGAGGCAACTGAAGATTGAGGATGCCAGATTTTGGAATATGTTTGAGAAGTGCTGCCTGATGTACTAGTAGAACTTATAGCGGTTTTGTTTCTTGACCGGGATACTTGGCTTTGTGGACTGAGGTAGGAAGTGGAATACAAGATTCTAGATTTTGATGGTATGGTAGAATTAAGGCCTTCCCAATTAGATGCAGTTTGAAGTGCTGCTGATCTTTCTGTTCCAATAAAAGAAGTAGATGTTAAAGGGTTGTCAACTGAAGAATGGCGTATCCATATTTTAGTAGAAGACATTTTGGAGGTCCTTTCAGATGTTCTATCAAAGGTTTCAGAACTTATCGTAGTTTTGTTTCTTGACTGGGATATTGTCAAGAGAGGATCTAAGGTAAAAGTAGAAGCAATTGACCGGGAAATCGTAGGTTTTTCATGGTCAGTGCTGAGAGTTCCTTGGTCTTGTGGAGTGATGGGGGTCAAGGAATAAAAAAAACTTGATTTTGGTCGCAAAGTAGAAATTTTAGACTCTTGATAACTAACTGCAGTCTGAAATGTCACATTTCTTTTGGTTCGCAAAGTGGTACGGGCCGGTAAAGACGTAATAGAAGGGGTAACTGAGGAATATTTATCAATGGAAAATGGTCTTAAGGACTCAGTGGGCCTCATGGAATCCATGATTTGCATTGCTCCAGGTGTGGATTTAGTCTGCAATGTTTTTTCCCCTAAGCTGGTAGAAATAGGTTTTTCTGTAGTGGCAGCAGGGTCAGGCTGATGGTTTATATTTGTGCCACTAAGCTTTTTGATTGTGTCAGTAGTAACAGAGGGCTTAGAGATGCCATTATATTGCTTGGTACTTGCAGATATCAATGATGGTATTGTAGAAGGCTCAGACTTGCTCAGCCAAAATGGCAAGCCTGTAGAACTACTTGTACTGGACATAGATGAGGCCATATGGTTTGAATTCACATTTCTATCGAATACATCATGAAAGATGGAGTCTGATAAGTAAAGCGTTGTTGAGCTTGGGAATTCTGTTGGTTCATGGGATACAGACAAATCTGAAGTATCTAACTCTGTTGGCTCAGAAGAATATTCTTCTAATAAAAATGAGGGAGATGCAAAACTGGATTCTTCCTTTGGTTCAGTAGTGTATGAGTCTGCAAAGGCAGAAACCGCCATTGTGCTAGGTAATTCCGTTTCATTTTTGGGGTTAAGCAATGTCTTTTCTCTAAATGAATCAACACTTTTAATATTTTCATCGACAGTCTGCTTTGTCAGAGGTGTCTGCAAAGTAGTTGTTACATTACGAACTTTCAGTTCACATGCTGGATATTGGCTTCCCGAAATGGGTAAAGGAGTAATGCTGGAAAGCATTTCATAATCAGTTTCAAATGACACTGCTTCTGTTGATTCAATGCTTTTCTCTGTAGAACTGGAAAGTTTTGGATATAAGGTAGGGCTAAGAAATGTCCTTTCAGTGCTTGCTGACTCCACATTACCTGCACTCTCAGATGTTCCCGTACCAGTGGATTTATGAGAAAAACTTATTTGTGTTACAGGATAGACAGATTTGATGGGCATCAATGAAGATATAAAGGCATTTACAGATGTGTTCTCCACCTGAGAAAATTGAACCAATTTTTCTTTTGTGCTTGTGACTTGATCACTAAATTTGTTATTTGAGGTAAATGTAACTGTATTTCTTGAAGCTTCTTTTGTTGAGGGAAAAACAGAGAGTCTTGGAATGTCAGAAGTGCTGGGTGACAAACTAAGTTTTGTGTACAGACTAGCTGCACTAAAAATTGTGCTCGAAGTATGATCATTTTGTAGTATGGAATGCTTGAATTGAGATGAGGTTTCCCTAACTGAAGAAAACAGGTTTGTTGCCATGGTCGCTCCATGATTTACCAAACCGGAATCAGTTGAGATTTTACTTGAACTCCGTTTTCCAGCAGAAGTCTTAAAATTAGAGGTCATGATATTTCCTAGGGTTGAGCTTTTGAATTCTCGACTGGCTGCCACGGTGAAATTGCCTTTTGCAGTGGAATTTGAAGGCTTTTGAGTTACCAAGCTTTGGCTGTTGATTGACGTTAGACGTTTAAAATTAGAGGTGTTACTAGAAGCAGATGAAGTTGTACCTTCTGTGTAAGTCTCTAACTTTTCACTATTTTTTGTGTTCTCATAATGAAAGGTATGAGTAGTCCTGAAAGGCAAAGAAGTTGCTGACTGCATTGTAGAGGTACCACCAGAGCCAGTGCTTCTTACATTTACCTGTGATGGCAAACCAATTCTTTTGCTGACCCTCGACCAAAAATCCAACATTTCAGACTGCGCAGAAGATTCTTTTTCAGCAAGAACTTCTCTGACGGCTTTCTGTAGCTTCAACGCAGTTATAAGCCCATTCTTATTTTCCACATCTCTTTTTAACAATCTACTCTTAGGCCACTCTCTGTCTATTAAATATCTATACTGATCAGGCACTTGGTAGCTACTCAGTACATCTGACACAACCAGAAGCTTTGAGAGAGGTATTTGTTTTACACTGGATGACTGTAGCAAGTTCAAAGACTTTTCCTGAACGGTTTGAAAGTTCAGTAAATCATTGGAGAGTGGCGGTTTTCTATGGCCACCAGCGCATATAATAGCATAGAAGAATACCAGACTCTGCAACCAAGGATACATTTTTTTTTACAATGGGAAGCACAGCTTGAGCCACTCAATTCAAGGTGTATTCCAGCTTTCTGCTTTTTTGGAAATGTTAGAAGAACTTATTCACCAAGATACTGAAACATGAAGAAAGATAAGGTTCATTAGATTTTTACTTTCTGGACAAAGGCTTACAACATCCTCTGGGCTTCTTTGGTGGAAAAAAAAAAATAATAATTTCCCTGTATGTTTAAAGGTTCCAGATGCTGGTGCTTGTAAAGCATCTTCAGGCCAAAGATCATTTTTTACACACATATATATATATATATATATATATATATATATACACATACACACACACACACATAAACACACTACTTTCTAAAATTGTTGCAGCTACACATTATGGAAAATACTTGTTAGTAGGACAGTTCACACATAAAGGAATTTACCTTATTGTAGCAGTAGCATCCAAAAACCATAAACATGTACTATATAGTCAGCCACAATTAATGAAACACTATAGTAACTACAAGTAAAAGGCTGCCATTGCTTATCTTTGCTTCTAAAAATGCCAATGTCATGGCACCTGTCATACAGAGTAAATGCTTAGCAGTGTGTCACTGACAAAACAAACAATCATATGAAAGTGAAGTCACAAGGTAGCCAGGAAAGCAGCATTTTCAGCAGAATTTATAAATACAAGGGTGGACATAGGGAGGTGCAAAGTGTGTCACGGACCCTATTCAGCCAACATGGGCCTATTGTTGGCTTCATCCACCACTGTATGAATATCAGTCTCAGAACAATGTAACAGTGGCAGATCACAGTTGATTTTGCAGCTATAACCTCTCCGGCAAACCAAATACATACTACTTTTACACCAAAAAAAAAAAAAAATATGTGGAGGAAGAGCAGCTGTAAACCAACCATATTGTATAAGAAACAATTCTGATCCACCAATAAAATGCTAGTTGCCCAGCTCCCATGTCCCAGTACTTTAGGTTCAGGAACCAAAACAGATATATAGAAAGGAGGTAAGATTTTCTTTGACTTTCCAGATTCTCATTTAATAGAAATAAAGCCAGAAGCCTCTTAAAAAACAGGCAAGTTGCATTTCTCTTAGTCAAGGTTAACTTGAACACTTGTCAATGGGAAAAGCACAATGTCACATTTTTTATTTTTAGCAGACCAGCAATACTTAAAACAATTGAGTATTTTATGGAACTCACCATAAACCTTACACAATCTGCAGAGCTAAAAAATTGATAAACTCCATAAAGATCTCTCACAAATTAAAAATCTGATTGCAATGGAAAAGCAAAGAAAGGAGAACATTACTCCTCCAGTGTTTATGCCTTCTGTGTACTGGCAGAGTAAACTCAAGTCAGGTGGGGCAGAGATCACACAGCTGTCAGCTAATCTAAATCATGATGCAGCAGCAAACCTACTACAGCCTTTTACAACATGTAAGGTCATATTCACATGGGCTTTTGTTTATGTGGAAGAACAGTGAGTACAGTAAGCATTTGCAAAGCTGTTTGGCAAACTTCAAACAGCTTTGATGCATAAGTTTGGGGAGCTTTATCATGGATCTTAATAGGATTGCTGTCAAACTACCAGAAAACTTTAGTAGACTTCTAGTTGCTTGTTTAAAGTGACAGTCACCACACTTAACGAGATCTATATTATCTTTCAACTTCATATTTTATAAAAAAAAAAAAAAGAGCTCCTCAAAAATTTTCAATAGCCTGTGATACACATTGCTCCAATATCTATGGCAGAAAAGCTGAAAAATAAAAGTAAATAATTTCACTGTGTATGTATTGAAATACCCCTGTGTCATTCTTGCAGCAAATGTGTAAAAAAAAAGAAAATAAAACATTTTGCACCCTTGCACAGAATAAATGCCTCCGGTAAAGAAATACCTTTTTAATCTTCATTAGAGGTTTGCCAACACAAGCAGTTCTGCTTGGAGATACTTAGTAAATTAGCAGCTGATTAAAGTACTGTAAAACCTGTGCACATAAAAAGCTTTTTATTCATTTGGATCTTATCAATGACATACTGCAAAGAAGGTGAGACATATCTTTTTGGGCCCAATAATTAAGCCTGGAGGTTCTTACAATGCACATCATTATGTGGCCCCATGGTGGTGTAGTTATTGCTGATGCACACCACTCATACAGTGTGTTGTCATACAGCCAGTGCATGCCGGTAACTGGTTTCTTTATGCAGGTTTTAATGCAGTACAAGGTGATGCACATGCTTGGAATAGATCATGAGAGTGTAAATACACCCTAAGTCTGCCTTCATATGAAGCTGCAGCAATACACCTCTTTAAAAGTAGTCCATTTAACTGTACCAGTTGGTATGCCCTATTTCAGGGTTGAATTTTTGACATGCAAAACAAGATATGTTTTCTGCCAAAAGAAAAAAAAAACACAATTCTTTTAAGGTGCAACTTTTTATTTTGTGGACATGCATGCCATATGCTGGCATGATATCTGTTGAATGCGCAAAATGAATTGAATGCCAGTGAGAATCTTTGTGTTACAAATATTAATTAATTGTGTTACAAATATTTCTTATTGTGATGGTAGGATTTTGGTATTTGGAGTACTAAGGGTCCATTTACATTTCTATGCTAAATAAAGAAGCCTTGGACCACCAAAATGCACAAGTTACAATAGGCTTTTACCATGTATGTTATCATGCACTTGGGCGCATTGCAACACAAGTACGTTGGGAAGTTTGTTGGGTGTCATTCAGAATAAATAGATCCAAGACACACCAATGCACACAATTTGTTTCACACACTTTACCACAAAGGCTTGAATTTGGTTTCATTCACAGTTATTCTTTGTTTTAATGTACACATTTCCTTGTGCTTGCATTATTTCAGTACACAACTCACAGCAATGCTGGGTTGCCGTTTATTGTTATTAGCCCCCCAAATGCCACTGTAGGAATGTATTGCCATGCACCACACAGAAACAGTGATCAGGAAAGATCTTGCATTGCTGCACAATGCACTTTAAAAATGCAAAGTGGAGCAAGTTTGTTTGCAGTGTGGAGTGCAGAGTGTGGACTGAGCTGTTTTACAGTTAACACATAACATACAATCCCATCCAATTGTGTGTGAATTCCCCCATCTACTAGATTGTAAGCTGTTCAGGGCAGGGTCCTCTCCTCCATTGTCACTGTCTGTATTTGTTTGTCATTTGCAACCCCTATTTAACCTCCCTAGCTGTACATTTCTTTCCGGTTTTATATGTCAAAGAGCGGTACATTGTTTTTCATGAAAATTCATTTTACAGTATAAAGTAATAGTATGAGTATAATAAAGTTTGAAACACAAAATCATGTAAAAATAATAAATTAAATAATTAAAAAAATAAAAAAAAAAATATATATATATATATGTGTGTGTGTATTTTTTTAATTTAAAAAATATATATACTCATACTATTATATATACTGTAAAATAAATGTTCTTGAAAACAATGTACTGCTTTTACCCATATAAATCCAATGTATTGCATTCAATACAGTTATTTTGTATTGAATGCAATACAAATGGATTTTGAATTTATTGTGAAGGTAATATTCATTGTTCTGAACATTTTTTATGCTCATAAGCGTATACTCAGGTCTGTTTATAAAGCAGGGAATCTGACATTCACTGAAACATTCCCTGGGAGAGAATCTATTACTGCTATTGTAACTCATGGGCCAGAACAATTCTCTACCGGGTGTATCAGGAATGGTAAGGCTTTCTGATTATTTCACTAGAGAGCTGCCTAAGAATTATTCTTTTTTAGCAAGTTAAATACACAAACATGGAATACTGAATACAGGTATTAGGGATGTACAGGAGGATTTGTGTAAACGGTCTGGTCTGTGCCCTTGGGTCTTGTGTCCACCTTCCCACACTTATTGGGATGGGAGTGACCTGATAAGATGAAAGTTATGGCTGTTCTGCCCTGATGGGACATGAGAAAGAAAGCAACTGGTAATATACAAAATATTATCTCATACTAACACTTGCAAGTATTTTTCACATTTTAATGTAACAATGAGGTTTGGTCAAAATGAGCTAGCAATGGTCATGTAAGGAGTTGATTGGTTAAGATCAGTGTATATTTGTTAACTCAGATATCATACAATTGAGTGCTGACACTGACATTTTCTGGATACGAGTAAAGAAATGTCAGCTACTACCCACCTGGCTCTTTCTGCTGGAACTGTTGCTCTTTTGGACCCTTGTATGCATCCAATAAAGATAAGTACTAACTTTTAATTAAGCCGTGCCTGAGTGTTTTGTGTTGTTCTTTAACCCTTCCTGACACTTGTAGTCCAACAAATATTTCAACGTTGTTACACCAGGGAATGTTTCAGAGAATATCAGATTCATTGGGCCTGGTTTATTAACACTCTCCAAGACTGGAGAGGTCAGGCCATCATGGGTAAATCCTGGTGATCCAGCAATCCTGGAATGGATTTCGTAAAAGACATTTGCTATTTGTTAGCAAATATGTTCAGTCCTGGACAAGATCCATTCCAGGTTTGCTGTGTCACCCAGCATCACTGATAAAAGTGTATTCTCTCCAACTTTGGAGAGCTTTATTAAATAAGGTCCATTGCATGATAAATAGACCCATAGGTGTTCTATACAATCTAATACATCTCTAATGTCTCATGCAATCCCAGCCTAAACTTGCTGGTTGGGGAGTGATAAGGAGAAACATTCTAAGATTCACACATAGTATGGGTTACATACTTTGAATACCCTGAAATAAAGATATAAATCTGCTAAAAAGGGAGTAAGAAAAAAGTAAGCCTAAACTGCAGTATAGCCACCCTATGGGTGATATGGAACAGTCACAACCCCTAACAGAGGCAGATACAATTCTGTGCCCAGGCTATGAAGTATGAAGCACACCATAAACAGTTTTTTTCTCTTTTTTGTCTTAAAAAAAATAAACAGGCAGAAGTAGTCACTATATGGGATAATATAGTAACTGTAACAAAACTGCTTGTTGGACCTAACTGGAAATGAATCAGTTTTGCTTTATCTATGTCACTAGCATACCTAAAACATTTACATTTGTGCAATGTGACATCCTTCACGGTTCATTAAACTTAAGCGCGTTTTATGCAAACAAGTAAAAATCACGCTCATCAGCAAGGACGCAATAAGAAATAGCTAGTAGGCCCTGACTGGCTGAAAAATATTAGATTGCACAAACTCCGCCACCACCATTCCTCCTTCTCCAGCAGAAAAAAAGAGAATTATTGCTGATGCAGCCTGTGGGACCCCATAGTGGAGCTTATCTACTGCATTGTGCATCCCCCTACTGTGACCCCCTGTGACCCATACCTGTCTTCATGCTCAAAGGACACAACTTATCTCAATGGGCTTCCAGCCATGACTTCCTCTTCATCCATGCTTTGCTTTCCTGTTCTTTGTGCCAGGGTAGATCCAGTGATTGTGGACAATCCTATTTGTGCTGAAAGAGCAGTAAAAGAAGAAGGGGTAACAAAAATGTATGCCCTTGCCTTACCTTGTGGTAACAGGGGTGATAGTTATACCTCTAAAGAGCAATTAGTATACTTTTACAGTATCCTTCTTTATTCCAGTATTATTCCTTTTAAGTGAGAAGTGGGAAATTGAGCAAAGCTCAGAATTTGTCACCAGGAATACCCAGTAATCCTGGCTTCCCCTGCATGTGCTGGGGCTGAATGAATTTAACAAAGCAGCTGAATGGCTAAAGATGACTGAAAATTGGGATACGGAAGGAAAGAAGAGGGGAAATGGCAGCGCCCTTGACAGAGTGGGGACAGGCGAGTATCGATGGGGATAGTTCCACCTTATAAGTATAAATGAAAACAAAAGACTTGTTTCAAAAGTTTATTCAATTTTTTGATTGTGGAATACGATTATAATTTCCATGTCATTTCACCCTTGTGACTGGAAAGGCCTATGACCCAACGCCATGTACTTCCATGCACTGTATCCTGGTGGAAACATCTGTGAGGATGTGGTTCCAAAGCAGCTGCCTTTCTAAATCTTGTGCTGCTTCTTATTGGTATGTTGCTTGCTATTTCTATATTGCTTTACTTGCTTTTTTTTTATCATGTATTTTAGGGTTTAAGTATGTTGTTTATTTTGTATATGTTCCTTATGTCTGGAGAAATGACTGGCCCTGATGTGCCCAAACCTAAAGACTGTTGCTTCAAAGACCAAAAGGAATTCATACTTGATGCAAGAAAACCTAAAACACCCCAGCAGTTCCAGGAGGTTCTGAGATAGGCCCGATTATGCTGGCAGAATCACCATGTCCTTGATAAGAATGTCTCTTCACATACCTCATCACTCTTCTGAAAGAGTACTCCCCAGAAGATTTCCTTTACATGCCAAGGATTGTGATGCATGGCTAGGGCCTAGAGAAAATGTTTTGGAAAAACTGCTAATATTGCCAATGGTGGTTGCCTCTTCTATGGTCCCAGCCTTTGGTTATGCAACTCTTAAACTGAATCTAAGTTTGAGTTGCTGCATTTGAATGCAAGATTTACTATGCGGCAAAACTTTTTTATGATCATGGCTAGGATTTGGTTGTTTTTTTTTTTTCTTTTCTTTAGCTCTTCATGTATTTCAAAGTAATACTATACCAAAGTAATAATATACAAACATGCAATACACATTAGAGGGTGTATTTATAAATGATTCCTCTGTCAATTCATGGTAAATTCCCTAAAATATATAGCATTTCCTATTGTCACTTTTGGGCACTGTTGGCCACTAGGTGGCAGAAGAGTCATTGTTTTAATAGGCAATAAAACCAGGAATGTAGGATTGGAACTTCTGTCTGCCAAATTTCAGCTGAATATACAGGGGAATAATTTATAGATAGACTGCTTAGTGATTACATTGGTTATTTACAGGCTAAGAACATTTTCAGCAAGTGTAAAAAGAATAACTTTCTTAGAGTCTGCCACACTTTTGTTTTTTAATTTGGCAATATCCAAAAGCTAGAAGACCCACAACTGTGTAGAGTCTTCCTGCTTTGGTATATGTTAACATGTGGAGCAGCACACAGTTTGCCTTTCATATAAAGAGCAGAAAATACCATAATTTCTTCTAAAAGTACCCACCGTGTACAAGGGGTCTTTTGTATACCAATGTATTTTAAGCACTTAGCAGGGTGCAGCACCTGACAAAGGTAAAACCAATATCACAAGAAGACAACAGTAATATTATTTACAGCAGTCAGTTTGATAATAGCAGTGTTTTGGCAATTGTTTTGGATTGCCCTGCTTTCAGTGCTAAAATCTTACCCTGCTGCCAAACAATAAACTTATTCCTGGTGCCTTTCACTAACTAAACAATACTAATAAAAAACTGCAACCAGGCAAATTGATTCCTGCCTGCTTGCAATTTTTAGTTCCACTTTAACCTCTGCTACCTGGTACGTAATCTTTAAATCCCTACTTAGAGCTATATCAGTGTAACATTGATAATGAAAGATACAACATAAATTACAGATCTGAGATGAGTTAGTAAAAGTAGCAGTTTTATGTACCATACTGGGATTTTTTTCCCATTGAGGGTAAAGTTCATTACCTACTCTAGGTTTCTAGACATATATCTATTGCTTGAACCTTTTTTTCTGTGCTAATCAGCACTCCTTCACTGATAAAGAAAATCTATGAGGCTAAATTTAATGGAAAAAGCACAAAGTGCAAAACATACAGTAAATCACCCAATCCGCAGTCACCTCTTATTTATTCTATTTTCATCATAGTGCTTTAGATATGTGCTGCTTGCTGTGATTTACTACTTCCCTTTTTAATAATATTATTATTATTATTATTATTATTGTTATTATTATTATTATTATTAATAATAATAAACAGGATTTATATGGTGCCAACATATTAGGGAGTGCTGTACATAATCAAGCCTATTAATGTTGAATAAAAAAACAGTTACCTGCAGATAAGTATGTTTTATTTCCATATAACAGCACGTATTATATGCCAAACATTTTATTATTAATAAGTTTATTAATACACAGTATTTATATATTACACAGCACTTTCCAAAGTCCATAGTCATGTCATTATCTGTCCGTCAAAGGGGCTCACAATCTATTGGTCTTTCCAGTTTTATACCATGTTAATATTATTAAACTATATTTGTAAAGCGCCAACATATTACACAGTTCTGTACAAAAAGTAGGGGTTGCAAATGAAAAATACAAACAATGTCACAGGAAGAGAAGAGGACCCTGACGGAAAGAGCTTACATACCATACATAGGCTATTTCACATTAACCCCTCTCCCCTGAAACACTCACAATCTAATGTCACCACACAAACTTTGGGGGGGATGGGGGGTCATATTTAATTAAAGTCAGTAAGCTTTTGAGTATTTTTTTAGATTGTGGGAAAAATACAGAACACTCACCCATACAGACGCAGGAAATTTTAAGAACCACAGCAGTATAATGTTTATAATGTAAACTCCTGTCACTCCTCTGAATAGTTCATTTGACCTGACTGTCTCATCTGGTATCTGTCCTATCCAAGCTCTTAAGTTTGAACTATGCTGCACCTTGTCCAGTTTGGCTACTTATGATGTATTGTAAAGAAAACAATACATCATAAGTAGCCAAAAAAACAAATTATGCAACAAGTTCATGCTATCACTAAAAAGCATTCAGTGAAATTTATATTAATTTATTGATAAATGGATGAAAAATGCTGGTATACATGAGCCTACATTCCTGTATATGCCTTTTCTGCCTTTAGGATCCCATAGCAAAGCTAGACTACAATATCTGAGCCCAAGAGCAAAAAAGTTCTAGATTGTAAGCTCTTCGGGGCAGGGTCCTCTCCTCCTGTATCACTGTCTGTATTAGTCTGTCATTTGCAACCCCTATTTAATATGCAGAGCTGCGTAATATGTTGGCGCTATATAAATCCTGTTTTTTATTGATAATAATAATAATAATATTAATAAAAAAAGTATGTATAAAAATGCTGGACTACTGTCAATTTAATTATTTAAATCTAGTATGTTTGTGCAAATACCAAAATGGTGGTACCTAAGAGCAGTTAGATTAGGTATTGTTATTATTAATTTTATTATTACACAGTATTTATATAGCTTTGACATATGACGCAGTGCTTTACAAAGTCCATAGTCATGTCACTAGCTGTCCCTCAAATGGGCTCACAATATAATATCCCTACCATAGTCATATGCCATTAAATTCCTGGGCAGTTCATTTCTGTCTGGATTTATACAGTATGTCTAAAAGTGGTAAAATCTATTTTACATTGTAGCCCTGTATTTCTTAATAACTCACCGAAATATGTCCAAACAAGGGTCTGAGTATATTAAAGGTTAAAACACAAAATCATGTAAAATTGTAAACTAAATTTAATAATAAACTTTGAATAAAAAACACAAAAATCTGTTAAAACAAAGATGCAAAAATAAATAAAAATGACTGAAACCTGTAAAGTAACTGTACAGTAGCAGACCAGACCATATTCATCTAATAAACTAATAAACATCTTGGGTGTGGTATTTTAAAACAAGGGACAGCACAAAGTCTAAAGTCACAATCTGGGCAGTAGAACCGGGTTGGTTTTCTGATTTTTTTCCCAGCGCCCTCCCGCTTGGAGCAACATACCACGCACATTCTTGTTGGCGCTTCCTTTCTTGCGCTGGGTCGTACATGTTCCATAAAGTAAACTGTTGTTTGAAGAGAATGTAGGCATTCCACAAACAGTGTTCTACAAGATGTCTGAAAATCTTTCAATAGTACTTTCTTTTAAAGTTGCTTTCTAACGCCCGTATAGAAAGTCATCGCCTGGTTGGCTCTGTCAACCTCTCCCATGGTGCTATTATAGTCCATGACGACCTGCATGGTGCTCAAAAGGCAGACATACTTTTTGTGTCATGCCATCGCAGGGCCATCATTTTGCCTTTCTGCCAGGCAACTATTTCCCCAGTCTTGACCTTCTGTTTGGCGAGCATGGTTCATATAGTTCACATGGTTCATATAGTTCACATGGTTCATATAGTTCAGGGAAACTGTAAAAGGTGTCTGTAGTGACACAATAGTCTTAATTGAGCTACAGCTCAATAAGTGACAGGACAGATGATGTTGTCAATCCATAGCTGCTGAATCTGGGGCTAAGTTTTGTGCCTTTTCCAGTTGCTGATTTGCACAGTATAAACGATTTTGCACTGAACTGTGCTCTCTTAGATGCTATGTTTTGCACCCAGCTCAGCCTCCCCTTTGTAGGCCATTAGACTTTTGTCTTTACTTATTATACATAGCGGTTTCTGAAGTTGTTTAAGATCTCCTGATAGACCTCTCAAAGTTTTTTTAGGTGCAGGATAAGTGGTCGCATCAAAAGTGCTATTATTAGAAAAATGTAAATACTTGATTATCAGGCCAAATCTTTATTCTGACATTCTTGTAGCAAAAAAAAAAGTGTAGTAATCAGTCTATTCGTGAACCAAAACCACTTTTGCAGGGGTTTCCCCACCACTCCCTGGAGAATAACTAGGCCTAGAGAAAGCCAGATGTTCTTTTTGGTGACAGGTTCTCACTTCCTGTTTCTCGAAAACCTGCAGCAGCTCATTGTTGCTCGGTGTACCTGTTGGTTTCTTCACTTGACTTTGTCATTTAGAAATACCTCCAGGTACGCCAAGGTGTTGTGTTCCACCTCTACCTTCAGACCAGGCACCCCAGTAAATGGGAATCATAGGGGCACTGGCTGAGCCTGCCAATGTCAATCGAGCACCAAGTGCGAATATCACTAACCTCTTTGCTGTCACTTTCGATTTCCGATGACAGGCCTTGAGGTGAATCACTGTCGCTTGACTCCACTGGCAATTCCAAGTTGCTGTCTTCAAGTTGTTTAAAACCAGCTTGAGTTGAGAGACACCTTTTGGAAGCCATGGCAGAGGTCAGGGCTTGCGGTAGGCAGAAACGTTGTCAGAATCCAGGTAGAGGTCAGGCAGGCGGCAGACATAGACGTCAGAATTCAAGCAAAGGTCAGGGCAAGCAGCAGGAAGGGATGTGGTCAGAATCCAGGCAGAGGTCAGGGCAGGCAGCAGGCAGAGACCAGGCAGAGACGTGATCAAAGGTCAGGCCGAGATCAGGGCAGGCAAGCAAAGACGTGGTCAAAAGGTCAGGCAAAGATAAGTAAAGGTAATGGCAGACAGGCAGGGCACTATAACAATCACTGTAGCACTGTAGCAATCCAGAAATATAATGATTACTTTGTACTGGATTCAATACAGTTATTTTGTATTGAATTCAATACAAAAAAATTTGAAATTCCCGCCATTCCCCCAATGCAACGGCCGCACCCACTGACATGCCAGGTGATCAGAGGAAGAGGACGCAGCCAGAGGATGGGATCGGGCAGGCAGGACGTTGGAGGATGCCGGCGGACCAGGTAACGCTTTATTTTTTTAGCTACCCCAAGTGTGGCCTGGGGTTACCGCTAACAGCTGTTTTTTTTTTTACCCCCGAGCCACACTCTGAGTTACTGCTCAGGAGGTTAAAACAGTCTAAGGTCAATTTTAGAGGAAAGCCAATTAACCTAACTGCATGTTTTTGGAATGTGGGAGGAAACCTACGCATACACAGGGAGAACATGCAAACTCTATGCAGATAGTGTCCTGACCAAGATGTATACATATTTACCTTTGATTGGCTTTAATCATTACAATTCCTAAAAGCAACAAAACTGGAAAAACTCCCATTTCTATTGTTCATAACCTAAACCAAAAACTTCATACCAAGCAGACTTTAATTAGGTCTTTCAAATGTTAGTACCTGGTGCTCTATGTTATTATATGAGCTAGACATGTTGCTAAGATTTGAATAATATTACTAAATTATTACTAAAAGTCAGCACTATATATTGCAAGAATCAATACAGCGATGATTAACCTCTTCTAGTGACTTTTAGACTACTTGAGAAACTCCTAGTCAGGAAAAATACCAGACAGTGTCTACAGACAAAAATATCTGTTTGCTCCTATGCATTGCTCCTAGAAAGGAAGAGCAAGTCCACAGGTCAAGGATTTGTGGTTTTTGAGCCAAGGGCCAGATAGTCTTAGCATTTTGTGGTGTAACTTGAAACATTATGATGGGAAAAAAAATTGTGGTAAACATTGAACTGCATGCCTCGTATTCTTTCATTTATGTCCAGACATGAAATTATCTGTTTCCTTACTTTTTGCCTATTAAACATCGCATTTTCAGAAAAAAAATTATTTCAACATTGCTAAGATTCTTTGCACAATGACGTACCAATCTATTACCAATGGTTCAAATCTGAAGTTGTATCTATAGTGTATCTTTGGCAACAGAGCCAACCAGAAAAGGTTTTGGTTAGAAATGGTATCAGCTAAATCAAGGTTTGGCTTGGATAAAACAGAACCAAATCAAAAGTATCTCAGATATTTCTTTGGGAATGTTGACCATCATATATTTGATAGTTTTGATTATGACAAAGCATGGTAGTTGTTCGTGAAACTGATTTTTGAAAATACAAAACAAAGAAGAACATAGTTATAAACATACAGGAGTAATATCAATACAATAGGCCTAAAATAGCTTCCCAGGTGCACATATAAGCAAATTTACCAGTGGCCTCCCGTGTTGACACATGGGGGAGGCGATAAATGGAGGAGATAAGACCCTTGGTGTAAGGACCAGCTGTACACATCCTCTCAAAGGAAGTCATTTGAGTAAATCTGGGTGATTGTTGAAGAGAGAAAACATAATGCCTGTACTGCAGGTATGCAAAAAAGGAGGTTTGGGGGAGGTCAAATTTCTCCTGTAATTCTCCTGAAAGTAATCTCCTCTCCACTGGAAGCAAAATATTTTGGATATGAAAAAGCCCTCTTTCTTACCATGGTCGCCACATGGATCTGGTTAGACTGTCGGGTATCGGGGGGGTGTGTATAATAGAGGTAAGTACCGAGGCCGGAGCGGAAAGACCATACCTTATTTTGTAGGCTCTCCATATATTTCTCATAAACACCATCGGTGAAAGCAAACCTCTATCTATTAACAACATGGAGGAGCTCCATAACATCACATTGGGATGTAGATGGGCTAGCCAGGCCTCTTCCAACTCCTGGCAAATGCTGGAGGAAAATAGTTTGGTCCATTAGGGCAAATAGCGGAGGTGTGTTGCTATATAATATTTAATGAGGTCCGGGGCCCCTAGGCCTCCCAGATCTTTGGGTGTGCAAACCACCATCTTAGACAATCTATGTCTCTTATGCGCACAAATAAAGTTCAGGAATCCAGCTTGTAGTTTTTTCAGGGTCAGGATAGGGACCCGGACCGGAAGGGTCTCAAATAAATAGAGCAGCTTGGGTAAAAGCATAATTTTTACTGACGCAATGCATCCCATGAGCGACAAAGAGTGCCCCTTCCATTTGTTCAAATAATTGTGTATCTCCTGGAATAGCGGAGGAAAATTACGGGCATATAGTTGGTTATATGTGGTTGTGATTTGAGTGCCTAAGTAACTCAATGAACAATCCCGCCACAAAAATGAGTATCTGTCTCGCAATGCTGAGAGTTGTAAGGGTGGTATATATAAAGGTAAGGCCTCCGTCTTGGAAGAATTCACTTTATAGCCTGAGGCAATACCAAAAGAGTGTAGTTCTGCCCATAAATTCGGGAGGGTAGTAAGAGGCTGTGTCAGTGTGAGAAGAACGCCATCTGCATATAACGAGATTTTGTAGGAGGATGCCTTCACTGGGACTCCCTGAATATTGGGGTTAGATCGGATCTTCTCTGCAAGTGGCTCATTACTAAGTGCAAAAAGCAAGAGGGACAAGGTACATCCCTGTCCCGTCCCGTTTTTAATTGGAAATAGCGTAGAGGAAGCGTGAGGTAATTTGACCGAGGCTGATGGGCAGCAGTAGAAGGAACGAATGGCGCCTACAAATGGTCCGGTGAACCCCATTTTAGCAAGTGTGGAGAACATGAATGGCCAACAAAGAGGGTCAAACGTGTTTCTGAATCTAAGCTGAGTTTGAAGCATGGTATTAAAAAGTGAAAAACAATGCATATGCTTTTTCAAATGGAAACTGTGAACTTTGTCCTTAAAATTTAAAAGCAGCATGCTTTGGCAAACAAAACTCACCAAAAGCAAGAGACAATACCTTACTTTTACATAATTTCCCAAATTGATATTTTATTATTTGTTGGGTCATTCAACTTATCTGTCCAGTGATCCTTTTATGTTCTGATGAGATCTACATCCTATAAGGCATTACGGTGTATTTAACACTAACAATACTTAAAATGCATGAAGACCCTAACAAATACTTCTCACTGTATGAGTCCGCTAAAACTACCATGGGAACTAATTTTGTATGTTTTTATTTGATAACTGTAAAAAAAAAAAAAAAAATTAAAAGAACCTTTTCATTTTGACAGAAAGCTTGTGACCTGAGAATTTCCTTTGCTCTAAGCAGTGGATATGGAGGTAAGGAGGTAGGTGGAGAGAGATGTGTCTGGTATTTTCAATCCATCAGAGATTGTATAGATTGGGCTAGTACCACATGCGTGAGAATTTAGATCCATGTTACCATGTGGAAGGGGCAGACAGGAACACACTACTTCTCACACATCAACGCTTCGTTTCATATTACCAGACAAAAATGTTTGTATACTGCATTTCCGCAAATCTCAGAATTTAGCAAATTGAAGGGTCGATCATATGGTATTTCCAGCATCAGTAGAACCCATGTGGAGGGGTAGGACTTATGGTTACAGAAAGTAGGTGGTGAACAATTATATGTCTTTTCAAATGGTATTGTTAACCAACGAAACTAGTAATGTTGTTCTAATAGGCTATCATTTTTACAAGTAATTGTGTGTAAATGTGAGGACCTTCAATAATTGGTCTATATGATTTTGTCTGTCCAGGACTGGAAAGGAACATGGGCATAATAAAAAATTAAAGAATTAAAGCATTCCATATGGTAGTCATTAATCAAGCTGAAAACAGACCAGTTCGACATGGGTAAAATGTCATGAAATAGAATACATTTATGAGTGTTTTCTTTTTTTTT
>NC_092859.1:121115665-121119914 GCF_032062135.1 Pyxicephalus adspersus | reverse complement strand
CAGGATTTATATAGCGCCAACATATTACGCAGTGCTGTACATTAAATAGGGGTTGCAAATGACAGACTAATACAGATAGTGATACAGGAGGAGGACTCTGCCGAAGAGCTTACAATCTAGTAGGTGGGGGAAGTTAAACACAATAGGAGGGGAGATATGTAGTGCTGGGAAGTAGTGATGGTTTCAAAAGACAGAAGAAGATGGGTAGGCAATTTTGAAAAAATTGGTTTTGAGTGCTCTTTTAACTGAGCAGGTAGGAAAGTAGGACGAGGAAGACCATTCCAGAGAGTTGAGGCAGCTCTAGAGAAGTCTTGTATCCGTGCATGTGATAATATATTCTTTGTCCTGCAATTATTTTCTCTTATTTATTACTTAACATGTTTTTTTATTTGTATTTTACGAACAGAAGTATTTTTGGTTCTTAAGCATTTCTCATCCTAAATGGTACTAAAAGGCATGGAATATCAGGATTGTGTACAACCAAGCACAGCTACACAAGGCATTTTTAATTTCTAAAGTTCAGGTAATACCTATCATTTACACTAATCAACATTACTTTGAGTCTGCCTTTTTACATTCTGGATTTAGTTGGGCTGTAAAACAGATAAACATGTCACCTTTACCATTTGCCAATGACAGTGGTACCCTCTGAGCCTATTAGCTAGCTGCAGGGACATAAATTATGTTTTATTTTTTATATTCCAGTATAGAATAGGAAAAAAATATTTTGTGAAATTGTTAGAAAAATACATTGTACCCATATATATACACATACATATAATTGCACCCTCCTACAGCTGCCATATAGTTCCTTTAGCATTTTTAATATAATATTTACATTAAAATAGAAAATATATCTTATCTGCATCTTTATATTGTTCTGGTCCTGCAACAATCAATCCTCTTTAAATAGCCACCTACGTTCAGATGAATTAAATGTTATCAGCTGCATCTTTATATACCTATCATATCTTTTAGGACATGTAAATAACCCTTAAAAAAACAAACGTTTATTGCACTATTACCAGGAAATCAGCCAAGGAGGAATTCCTGGCCCTCCTGTTTGTATTGAATCTGTGTACAATTAAACCCAAACCATTGTTTTATAGCAGAAAAAAACAGACAACGGTGGACTAAAGGTATTTATTTTGAATGAAAACCATAGTCTTGTCCTATGTATGGATCATTGTAAATCAATGAACACAGCACATTCATGTTAAGGATCGAATTGCTAATAGAAAATTTAAATCTCAGAAAAAAAAGTTTCCATGTAAAATTATTCAAACTTTCTAAACACTAAGCTATTTACTATGTTGTTATTTTTAACATTATTGTTAATATTAACATGTATTTATATAGCGTGGACATATTATTTAGAACATTAAAAAATCCATAGTCATGATACTAATTGTCCCTCAGACAGACCCACAATCTCATGTCCCTACCATAGTTATGTCTTTACAAACAGAAACCCATGCAAACACTACAAATAGTGTCCTAGCCTGGATTCAGTCCTGGGAACCTACTGCTGCAGAGGGTATAGTACAATGCATTCACCTGCTGCTCTGTTTGCTGTCACCAGTGTATGAGCCCTGCCTGAACCTGCACAGGTTTAGGTTTTTTCAACCTCTAATGAAAAGTTCCATTTAGCTTTCTTATATAAAAAAACAAATTGACCTTTCCTTTGCAGTTTTACAGTTTTAAGGCGACATTTATGGAAACACATTTAGCCAAAGGGATATATAGGATTGATTTGCAAAGCATAAACTACTTCCTTATATAGGGACTAAACTTTTTTTGTGATACAAAGGCATGTCAGCTTTTTCCAGTTGGGAAATGTTCGGTGCCAGGCATTAATTGTATGCTATTTTAGGGTGGTCACTTGGGTGGTGGTTGGCCTAACCCCATGTTCAGTAATTGATAGCACTTTACCTTTACACGTCACAATGTTGCCATGCACTCAAAGTATACAAAAGCAGTGGAGTCATCAGTTTTTCTGCATGATTGTGTTATTAGAGGAGTGCATAAAGCAAAAAGTACTTAAGAATAGCACAAAAGAAAAAAATGTTAGTGTTCTATTTAAATCAGTCAAACCATTTTATCATCTGTATATTCCATTGTGAAATCATAAAAAAGGAATATTTTAACAAAACGACTCCTAAATCTAAGCTGTTTTCTTTGAAAAGGAGTCATAAACTGTTCCCCTGTATCACAAAAGGAAAGAGAATCTATAGTAAACCATATTTAAAACTAAGAACTAACTCAAAGGGGGGCATACAAGTTCAACTGCACAAAACTATCTATAATTAAAAATAAATCCAAGTACTCAATTTCTTAGCCAGGAAAATGAACTCCCTTTGCGCATGAGTAGGAGTTATGTCATTTCAGCCAGGCCAATCTAAATGGCCAAAGAACTCGGACCTGGAAAGGGACAGGTAAAGTTGTTGGCGAAAGAGAGAAAAGGTAAGTTTAGTTTAAAAATGCAATATGTACAAATGTTTGTTTTATTGCACAATAGACACCGTCTGTTCCTTCTGAAATAAAGAACTTGTCACAATTTTGTCCTTTTTTTTTTCTAGTTTTTTATAGTTCTACTTTAACCACAGCCCAGTGACGGTCTTGCAGGAGTAAGGGCAAATATGGATGACACTTTGACTATTTTTATATTTTAGTTTAGATGAAGAAATGAATCCCAGCCCATTAGATGTGTGAGTGAAAACCTTGTGTGGTTCTCTGGCTTCATGAAGAAGGGATAGAAATGATTGTTGATATACACTATCATCCAAATAAACTAAAGTTTTGTTTTGGACCCAGATTTTTTTGTTTTGAGTTATCACAGCACCATCTTATCTAGAAGGCATATTGGGGGATGGGAATATTCTACATATCCTCTTCTGCCTCTGTCTCACCCTTCATTTTTTTTTCATTCATTTTGTGGATCCATGCTTATGCCATTTATTCTGCAGCTTCCTAAATATTCTCACACCAGCCAAATGATCAAGTGACTTATTTTGCAGTTATTAACGCCCTTTAGGAAGTGTCCCTTTCATACTTCTTCAGAACTGAGAATTGGATTGAGCCTTCATTTTAAAATCTGCTTACATTGAAACACTCGAAAAATGGATGATCAGAGTTCATGACTCTATGCATATGTGAATTCCTTGATAATTCTTAAGATCCCTATCTATGTATGTTACACAACAGTTCATACAACTTGTGAGTCATGACATAACTAGATTTTATTTATTTTTTTATTTTTTTGTTCGTTTTTGGCCATCATTGCTGTTCTGCTTATTTTTAACTACTAACATACATATACATTTATCGTGTGTGATACCAAAGCCATTAAAACTGTTGAAAAACAGAACAGTCCTTATCTTGGGCAAATTCACATGCTTAATATTTTATTGTGCTGAAAATATTTTTGTGTATTATCACTTGCCCTTGAATATGAGCTATGAAGAAAAAAAATACATTTTACATTATTCAAAATATTTTAGCTTAAGAAAGCTGGCATTCCTTCTTACTTATCAGCTACACAATATGCCATGGCCTTGAAGTTCTAGGGAAAGAGGAGGTCAGCAAATAATTCCTTTAAATAGGAATAGGAACTTAAGTGTTAAAATTTTTGAAATACATGCTTGTTGTGGTGTGGTCAGATATGGTGGTCAGGGCTTATTGGAGGGAGGCTCAATCAGTGGAAAGGATGAATAAGAGGTGTATAAAATTGAATGCAAATGTTGGGAGGTTTGTGGCATGGAATGGTGGAGGCATAGGGAATTAGAAGTGGATTATAGATTGTATTTGGGCAGGGATGGGGTGCATCCTACAGATGTAGGTATGGATCTTTGGTGCCTGGGAATTCAGAATGGGATCCAGTAAGCAGTGAGGGTGTGGAGGGGCGCACAAGCGTGGGGTGTCCCACTTGTTGCGCTGAGGTTCTTGGGGGTAGGTGGTTTTAGGAGTGGTATCAGTGGGGGTGGAAGATCTATCTTTGGTATGGAATTATCTGGATTGTGATAAAGTGATGGTAATGGTTCAGTGTTTGGGGTGAGGACTGAAGGGTTAAAATAGCTAATCTAATTTGAGCCATATATGTTCCTGTAATGCTAAGTACACACTTCCAATTATTATCGTTGGTAAACGAACGACGAACGATCCTGCACGATATCTGTGAACGATCGTATAGCACCGATCCTGTACATACAGATAACGACACGATCGTTCAAAGATATTGTACACACGTATA
>NC_092859.1:121085372-121115215 GCF_032062135.1 Pyxicephalus adspersus | reverse complement strand
GTTTAATTGTAACCAGATGGTGGAAATTGTAAATTCTTTGAAATACAATGTATACTTTGTATGCCTTACAATGTATCAAATAACATTATATATGGCTAAAACTTAAATAGCTGTATGTAACTAAAGACCACCCCTTGTATTGTGTATAAAAAGACCGCCTTGTCAAGTAAACAGAGTATATTCCTAAAACCATACTGTGTGCATGTGTGTTATTGGGATATCTCTCCAGACGTCTGTCTCTCTGGTGCAGGAGAAGTCACGGTGCATTCGAGGAACTAGAAGTAGAAGCAGATCCTTTCAAGGACTGCATAGTAATAAGAATATCGTTCCTGAGCCGGTGGGGTTACGGCTGGGAACATATATATATTCTGATGGTGCAGATCCAAAGGAGGGGTTTGTGTGCCTAGGAGAAGGTCCTCAAGGACCAGTTTTAATGGTTTGCTGGAATATTGTAGATGTTATGGTTGATATATTTATATGTTGGTTTATTTATGTTATTAAAATATTGGTTAAAATGTATGAGTATAATAAAAGGTATTTCTAGGTTATTTATGTTTTGTAATAAAATGGCGGAGGAAGGTGGGGGTGGGGGAAAGGGGTAGTTGAACTTGAAGGTTAATTGGCTTCTCATGAAATTGGGCTTTATAAAGCGCTGCTTAATATGTTGGTGCTATACAAATACAAGTAAATATAAATGTAAGCCTATTTTCACTATTTTTTAAGTCAGATAACCAATAAATTAAAGTGTTGTGTACAAGCGATAATCCTAGCATAAGTGTGTTGCTTGTGGTACTACATTGTATGTGCCAAGAGATAATAAATAATGCCAAATAGTTCATAATATTCTTCCTTATTATTTTTAAATTGAATTTAAGGGCAGAATTTTATATATTTTAATTTTGAACCGCTGTTCAATCTCCCTATAAATCCTGGTGATCATTTTTGTTGTAAACTGCAATTGAAAGTAAGGAAAAATCCAAAATATCAATTTATCACTAGAAAACATGGAAAAATCTTCCAATACAAAAAGTTAAATACGTCTATTACCACACAGATGCAAATGTATTTTTACCATTCCAAAATCTAAAATAAAGAATGAAAGCTTTGGCTTTAGATGTATTTTAGTCAACTATCCCAATCAATACTTTTTGTCTTTTGTATTGTTTTTTCATAGTTTTGTTCTCATACAAAAAGATTTGTATTAGGGTTGCATTTTAACTGCTTGGCATCTGGATTCTGTGGATGATTGTCCTCAGAAACAATTAAACTCTGGATTTCAGAATATTTATTTACATCATACTATAAACTAGGAGTGTGTACCTGGTCAGACTGCAGACATGCTGAATGTAAACAAAAGAATTTTTATACTAGCTGGTTTGGCGATGAAAGCGCTCATCACTTAGAGGTTATATCTGGGTACTTGGTACTGACAGTTAAACTGAAACTGCAAATCTGCTTCAAAAGTACAGTTATTTAGTTATTTCTTAAATGTAACTCCCACGCTTGGTGGAAAAAAGGACTATCTTTAAACAAAACCATTTGTCAAGACAGTGGTGGAAAGATTTGCCATGTGTCTATAATTTAAATGTCTGAAGATAACTGTTTTTCTAAAAGAAAAAAATTATTAGGGAGCTCAGTTTGCTAGCTTTATGAATAGATCATCTGAAATTGAATTTACACAGGCTATCCAAAATACCAGATCACATTTAAGTTTAGCCATTTATTTTTCACAACCTCTAAGGAACCCCTAAAATAATTTTTAAATATTGCGAAACCCCTGGTAAAGCCAATACATTTGGGGATCAGTGGGAAAAAAGATTCTTGATTGGTAGCTGGTAGAAAGAATTCTCCCCTATACCCCACCCCCTCCCCCCTCAATAGGCCACTGACAATGCCTCCTAGTATTTATTACCATACCATTGGTGGCTATTTCCAGAAACCATATACCAATATACTTGTCAATCTTAATCCCAACTGTAGGGGCAATGATAACCAAACACAAGTTGTGACAGTTTTCATTACTCATCCAGGTCCAAAGAATCAGACATTCGCCATTTTGCTTTAATTTGGCAACATTACATCAAAGAATATTATTACTGTAATGATATTTTATAAAACAAAGAAAAATTAATATAAAGCAAATGTAAAAACACAAAAGAAAAAAAAATACCTCCAGCAGAAAACAGTGTGCCAACAGTGACAACACTTTGGGTTGGGTACTTTCAGGTTGGATTGGGTGGTAATTTTTGTGGCCACAACTTTAACTGAAATGGCCTTTTTTTACATGCCTGTAACCTTTATGCTCGTTGGCACCACCTCCTTCCTCCTGTCACCCACCCACCCAAGCCTCCACCGTTTACCAGCCACCTGGTATTCCACAAAGATCAGACCAGGGTTGTTGCTGGAAGACTTGAAACAAGTAGACCATCCATGCAACGATGTCCAATTTTAAGTTTCCTTTGAGAGAAAAAAGATCAGCAAGGGAAGAAAGAGCAGGGTTTGCCAATGTGTATCATAGGCAATTTCCGTGCCATTTCTGGGGAGGGGGTCCAGAGGCTTGCAGAAAAAAAAGCCACTTTCTGCTTACTGTGGGATTGAGTCTAGTCAGGAAAAGGAAAAGCAGAATTTTGGGAAGAAGGAAAGCCTGATATCATTATTAACTGAGCATGTCCCAACAAACCAGGTGAGGTTTTGGCCAAGAATGGGGGCCTACCTGTCCTGTTTCTATCCATGGATGCAAGGGACCATCTACTAGTGGTTGTAGCTCTGCTATCCTTGGCAAACAAACTGTTGAAAAAAACAGTAGCACTGCCAATAATAAGGGACATGGCCCTGGAGTTGCACATTTTCTTAGGTAATAATGGGCCAGGCCTATGTACAGTTAGCACCCATATATGTAGCCCCAGTTTGGATATCTTAAGATATGAAGGTGAAGACCCAATCAACTACTATCCAAAATTAAGTATTAGTCTATAATGCAGCATATATATATATATATATATATATATATATATATATATATATATATATATATATATATATATATGGTACTGTTCCTCTACCACCCAAAAAACTGGAAAAGTTTAAGTTCTAATTTTTTAGAAAGACCCTTCCATGGTCTTGTGCCTCTGATACAAGATCAGGCCTAACCTTTTGGGCTCCTGGGGCATGCAGTCCACATTTGGTACCACAGGCTAAATGAAAAAGATTCACCTATGTACTATATACACAATGGCTGACACTGTAATTTTGTTCTTTGCTGTTGCTTGCCAAATGAAATGGAGCCCAATGTTCCTGAGCAACTTGGTGTTGTTTTTATGCCATCCAGTGTAAATACGTGCTGTAGTAGCATTACTGAGTCCAGAACAAACCACCATCATTTCTTTCTCACTGACTTCAATTTGTTAAGGTTTGGTATTGAAGCAAACAGAAGACGCAACAAGTAATTTTGCTATTATGGGGTTTTTATTCTTCATAATTACCTACATTTTATTACCTTTGTGAAGTTTCTGAAAGGAGGGACAGGTTTGCAAAGTTCACACACATTAATGTATTTTAAGCATATAGTGCTGCTCAGTTCTTTGAGGAGGGGAGGATGAGCAAATGTCACCCCACTGTGCTCTCCTCCAAAGGAAGTACAATGGTCATTCCATCTCACCCCTGTTCATTGATCCACCAGGACAGCCTGATGAATGATGTTAGGGGAGCGCTGCATATACACTAGATTTTGACAATCAAAATAATTTTTCTCAGGGGACAAAAACTTAGCATGTGTACAATGCTTTAGATAAGCCGATGTGAAGACTGTGCTCTCTATGGACTCATTCATAGTCAAATAATAATATGTTTATTAGATTCATTTTCCAAAAACTGCATAAGATCTGCATGTTTGGCTGGACCTTACATCCACAATGACTGCTGCATTTTACATCCTTGACAATACATTTTAATACCAGGTTCTGATACTTGTTTACTTGGTTCTGATACTTGACGGTTTCCGTCTCATGTTGAAATTTTGTTAGCAACTGTAAAATTTGGAATTTCCCATGGCTTTTTATTCTGGTTATATTATTCAGTAGGGAAAAAAAAGTAATTTTTCCCGACGGGGACACAGGTAGAAATAATGGTTTGGCAGGGGCTCTTATCTTCCCATTTTAATATTATATATATATATATATATATATATATATATATTTATTATCAGGAAAGAACTACCTGTATAAAATATTCTGAAATGTTAACTTGTATTCTCCATTGGAAGCCCTTGTGACAGAGCCTGTTACTCCAACAAAAAGAAGTGCCTGAAGAAAGACGGCAAGATAATCAAATAATAATTATATTAGTGAACGATGCCAAATTTTAATGAAATAAATAACTTTTTTGCAAATACATTAACATTTTAAAACTTTAGGAGACAGTGGCTTGGTCTAAATATGTGTTAGGCACAGGGAGTCTCCGGGTTACATACGAGATGAGGACTGTAGATTTGTTCTTAAGTTGAGTTTGTATGTAAGTGAGAACATGTACATTATTTTAATAAATGCAATTAGGACCGATGTTTGTTTTAACATATTATTAGGCAGCATGGTGTCATTTACTGTAAAAAAAAATCATTATGAGTTAATCACAAACAAAGCAAAAAAAAAACTTTGCGGCCTAGACATTCATTATCTTCTGGAGTTTGTATTGGTCATTAAAGAGTTACAAGAGGTTGGAGAATCCACAACCTGGCTATGTTTAGCAAAAGATTTCTTCTGCAAGAGATGAAAACTGCTGACAGATATTTCCCCAAATATTCCCCTGTTGGGGAATCTTCCAGATCCATGTGTTTCAATGGCAATATTTATGATTCTCCACAAGGGAAGGTCAGATTGCCTGCTTTATAAAAACCCTAAGGAGTCAATTTATAAATGTTCTCACCTAGGATTCATCCAACTTTTATCTAAAATACACATATTTTACACTGGATGGAAAATGTGTAAATCAACCTTTTAATTTATTTTTTAATTCAACTTTTAATTTTGAGTAGGTTAGGTGAATCCAGGAAGAAACTACTAAAAGTAAACAGTCAAAGCAGCCTTATTTAGTATGACAGTAGACTTATTATAAGCCGAATCTCTGGTGCAGCTACTAAATATTGCATTTATTAGCGCTTAAAGAAAATACAATTTAATACATGTTTTGCGGATGGATGTACACATCCTGTGTCCTATCCTGGATGGGTCATGGTGAAAGAAAAATTATAGTTGCTTTTTCCCTGGTAGGTCATGGGAAGGAGAGCAGCTGTTAGTATACAGGTTATACATAATGTTAATTAGTGAATTACACTAACATGGTATGCTAAGGAGGATGTTTAGCCAGTAGTTGGCTAATAATGATCATGTGACAATCTGATCTGTTAGCGCAGATTATAATTGTAACCGTTCTATGCATCTAGTAAAAGTGCAGCATTAACTTTCGATTAAACCTCACCCTGGTTTATTGTGTCCCTATATCCCTATATACATTTTGTCCTTTATTGTGGACAAAATGGTTTTTGTCCGATAATGGGCTCAGGGCCGACATCGGACATGAATCTTGCGTGTGTACAGGGCCTGTTGTCCATGACTGTCCTGGTGGATCCATGGACGACGGAAATCGTAATGGAAGTGAAGGGGAGGGAGTACAGTGGGGTGACTCTTTGTTGTCCTTCCCCTCTCCAGAGAGCAGAACTTTGCTGTATGTACAGCACTCGTTCATGCAACGTGCAGTCATTAGTCCTTGACAATTAATGCACTTGTGTACATAGCCTTAGCCCTTCATGACACTTATAGACCTACAGTATTTACACTTTACTACAGGGAGGTGGGTATAGATGAAAACTAGATTTTTATGCTGTATGGATAAACTGGCTCTTCTCTAATTAGCCTACTGGAGGACCTTCTCTGATTATTTATATCTTTAAGAGGGGCTTGGCTTTAAAAAATAGTCTTATTTTATCAAACTGCAGGAAGGGACATGCAACTCCTTGTTTATGACCTCATGAAGGTAATTGTGAGAGGGACAATCAGCAAGAGAATTATGTGTGATACTAGTGATAAGGGTGTTGTACATGGGGGGCACATGGAAAAGGAGGTTTGAAAAGTGACTAGGTGATTAGGAATTGGGCTCTAAGTAACATAAAGGTGGGCAAGTACCAAGTGAGACACTGGCACCAATAAAAGGTACTGAGAAAGAGGCTATACTATAGCCAGGAAACATAAAAATTGGATTTATATGCATAGGAGCAGCCTTTCTCAACTTTTTAACCTTGATGAATCATTAACAATTTTCCGGTCTCAGGGAACCTCTACTTAAATATATTGGTGCTCTCAGGGAACCCCTGCTAAAACCAATTTGGGAAAAGCCTCTTACTTTGGTAACTAGAAAGCTCACCTGTGGCTATAATACCACCTTTATAAAATATAAAATATCATTGGTATAATGCAGTTGGCTCTACCAAGTGGTGTTTGCCCCAGAAGTATGCTTTGGCTTTGACCCCTTCCTGATGTAATAGTAAAATGAGTGTTGGGGGCATATGACAGCCTAATATGTTAGTATGTACCTGCAAACATCAGGACTTTGCGATTCCTAAAACCATTTTTTCTTTTAGTGAGAAGCTGTGATGGCAGAGGGACAAGCAAGTTTCACGTCGTTGGAGTTACGGGCCGTCATAAAGTTTTTGTTTCTGCAGGGAAAGTCCGCAAAGGACATTCACACTGAGATGTCACAAACACTGGGGGAGAAATATCCTTCCTACAGCACTGTCAAAACCTGAATATCTCGTTTCAAGACTGGGCATTTCACCGTTGAAGATGAGCCTCGCAGTGGGCGCCCCCCAACCTCAACTGACCCAGCAACCTGCGATGCTGTTCATAAGCTGATTATTGAAGACCGGCGAATATCCACAAAAAAAGATAGCCCAGATACTTGACATCTCACGGGAGCGTGTTGTGTTTGTTATCACCACTATCCTAGGCATGTGCAAACTTTCAGCGAGGTGGGTGCCGAAATGTTTGAACAGTGATCAGAAGAAGGAACGAGTTAAAGCATCCAAAGCTGTTTTGGCCCATTTTGAAGCTGCACAGGACTTTTTGGCTAGGTTAGTGACTGAGGTTGAAACCTGGCTCCACATCTATGATCTTGAAACCAGTCAAAGGAATGGCGCCACAGCGTATCCCCACTGTCATGGCTTCCGTTTTCTGGGACAAATACGGTATTCTGTTGGTGGACTACCTACCTCAGGGCTCTAGTATCACCGGACAGTATTATGCTAACCTCCTGGACCAGCTGAAGGAGGCAAGTAAGACAAAACGCTGTGGAAAGTTGACCAAAGGGATTCTTTTCTTGCAGGACAATGCACCTGTGCACACGTCCAACGTTGTGGCTGTCAAATTGAACAGCCAGGGTTTCCAATTGCTCCACCATCCCCCTTACTTACCTGACCTGGCCCCATCGGACTATTATCTGTTTCCGAATTTGAAGAGACACCTGAAGGGGCAACGTTTTGAAGACATTTCTGACGTCAAAGATGCTGCGGAGAGCTGGATTGCGGCCCAACCAAAGGTCTAGAAAAGCTGCAACTTTGAAGTACCAAGTGCATCAGTCTTGGGGGAATATGTTGAAGAAATGTGTTATTTCATAACTCTGGCTCTCTTCTTTCTGGGCAAAGCCAGGAACTTCTCAGCACCCCCTCATATATCTGGCTATTTATCACTCCAAGTCCTTCCACTTATGTGGCACCAATACTAAGAGCCAAAAATTAAGTAGTCATATTGAGTATAAGTCCGTTTTAAGATTTTAAAAAAATATGGTTAAGTAAAATCATTCATTGTCTCAAAGGAAATGTTTATCTCTTCTTTGAAGTAACAGACTAAAGTCACATTTAGATAGGCAATGAAAAGTTCCTAGATACTGATCAGTTCTGTCTGGTACAACTTAATCTGTTTAACAAATTATCTCTGTTTTTAAATAAAATATCACCCTATGTCTAAAAAAAAAAAATAAAAAAACACAGAGAGACCAGACAAAGGATGTCAAAATACTTTGCTGCGGCTAGTGCCATTTACATCACATCACATCCTATATTTCTTGCAAGTCCTAGGTACAAAGTTGGAAAGTTTGCTTACTAAACATCCAAAAATCACCCAACTAGTCCAAGTGCAGTAATAGCATGTGCAGTTCTGTCAGCCCAGCATATCTAATCAAGTTGGCCAAAGAAGGTCTCCGGGAGAAAGAATAGAAAAAAAGATGGTGGCGCCCCGCGATAGAACATGGATAGGTGTTTCACAGGCTTTAGATGCTAATGAAATCCCATACTACAGCTAAAATCTCTTTCTGGCAATAGGAATTAAGCCAATATGGATTCCAGGACCAGCTATTCCTTAAAAACCTTAACCCGTGTCCAACTGGTTTGTTTTACTTTTCTGTTTTCTCTTATTTTTGTATGGTGCTGGAAGGCAAAAATTACCATTTAGCCATGTTTGTTATTTCTGGTGGTAACCCCATTATGGGGATTTTACCTCCCCCTGCAATATGTGGTAGTCAATGGAATGCAGTCATGTGCACAGTAAAGATGGAGTCACGTGCACTGCAGTTCCAAATTTTGTTTCTCACTATCACATTTCAAACATCCACACGCAAAAACTGAAGAATAAACACCTTTTCTATTTGATCTAGGAGACAAATGATATGTGGGTATCTTTTAGGAGGGAATGCTCTATATGCCTTTACATAAAAAACAGTTTTATAGAATTACTTTAGATCTTGTTTTAGAATAGATATATTGGAATTAAAATAACACCATAATAAAAAAATAACTAAAGTCTCCAAACACCAATATTGAATTTAATGGTTTAGTTTAGGTATCTCAACATTGCCTAAAGTATGCACAGTATAGAACAGTTTAAAAGCACATCCATTGCACACAGTCTTGTTCTTATCTTGGAGTAACAGGTACAAATAATTATAATAATATTAAAAAAGTTATCCAAGGTGTTTTATGAATATCACTGGCTAATCAGATGAGATCCATCACCCTTTTTATTGTGTACACAGTATTTTAACTTAATGCCGACATATTAAGTGCAAATGTAAAAATTCTACCAATAAAAAACAGGACTCATATTTAAAAAAATATCTATCTATTTTGATAGAAAACATTAAGACTGTAGTCCACGGAATAAGGAAAAGCAGCTGTACCACAAATAAACAGTGGACAAGCGGTCAAATCCCTATATAATATAGTTAAAGATAAGGAAGTGAACAATGCCAGCAAAATAGTAAACTAAACTAAAGATAAAATCAAGTAAACAGTGTCGTGTAAAAGTAAAAGGTAGAAACTGAATTGGTCCAACACTGTAAATAAAGGGGTTTTTACTGAGATACTGAGACTAGCTCTGAACCAACGCTACAGGAAACTTACCATTATTACACATGAGAGATCTCAGCACAAGGTCAGAAACCCTAACACTGTAATCATTATGTGTATTTCTATAAAAAGGAGAGGAGTAGTACTGCATGTTCCTAAGCATTCAAGGGATACAATTTAAACTGTACTTTAAACTGTAAAGAAAATGCAATAAGCATTTGCCTAATGGGTAAAAAAATAAATAAAATGCTAAAAAAAAATGGTAGGCTAATGCTGACCAGACCTCTTAAAATCTCAAATAATCTATGGTGTGGGTAGAATTATATTTGCCTTACCCAGTCCTCAGAATAACTTGTTTAGGACAGGATAGCATTCAAAAAAAACAAGCAGGAAATTTCTTTTCCTGTTCTGCTTTCCACACGACTAATGTCATCCTCACCTAGGCACTGCAGCCTAGCCTAGGATAGTGAAGTCACACCCAGCAATACAGAAAACTAGAATAAAGGAGAATTCTAACTTTACAGTTATGTTTTTTGACTACTTTTATTGAAGATTTCAGAATTGTGGAGGCCTAGGTCAGCAAAAGCAGACTTTGCATTTTTTTTTACCTATAAAATATCCCCTTAAACAAGAATATATGCAACAAAAAAAGTACTTGAAAGCCACTATTCATGCATCAGGCAGAACTAGACTGTGTTTACAGGTAAAATACATAGCTACCAGCCACCATTGTCTGCCACTCTGCTCCATCAGTAAAACAATTTGTAAGCAAGCTTAACGGGTGTGATCTGCTTTAGTCTGGCTCATATAAAATAGTGACCACCCAAAGGCAGCCACTGCTTGGATCGAAGGGCACTCATATGGGAAGGCACTTATTGGAGCATACAGGCTGAGTTGGGATAACAAGCTTTTGTGCATCTAAAAAAATCTGTTTCATACTTAAAAAAAAAAAAAAAAAAAAAAAGCAGTCCAGGTCTACCCAGTGTGCCAGCAGTATTTAACAATACAGAAGGCCTTTAAGAAAAACTTGCTGGCATTATTCACTTTTTCAGCATTACACATAAAATAACTTAAAATAATACATACACAAATACATTAAATCCTTAAGGCACTTTCTTTAAATAAAAAAGAAACTTGTTCTCCAACATTTACTATCACAATACAATGCCAATACCAGGATACCTGGATAAAAACAAGTTCAGATAAACATTTATAAAAAAAAATTGAAAAAACGAAAACCCTTCGAAACAAATAAGAAACTTTAAAACAGAACAGTTCAAGCCAATCACTGTGCTCCAGGCCTGCCTGGTGTGATTGGTTATGGTAATTAACAGTCAAGCTTTAGCCATCCTTTTTCATAGTCCTGTAGTAGTTCTAAGAAATAGCGAGTGCCAGGTTCAGAATCATACCACACCTCATACTGTGTGTCTCGTAGCTTGCGGAAACGACGATGCACGCGTATGACTCTACCTGGAAACCAAGTTTCACGCTCACCATCATCAAACAAATGCAGAACACGCTTCCCCACTAAATCTGGGAATCCATTACTTTTGCAAAATTTGGACCAAACTCTTCTTCTCCGCTTGTATGTGATTAGTGTTCGGTTTCTGTAGTTTTCTTTACGGCACCCTTTTCTTGTCTGTAGCTTCCCTGTACCCCTCAATTGTAAAGCCTTATACACATGGCTTCCTGAGGACTTACAGACTCGCTGTAGCCTCTTTGTCAGGGAGACCTTGGCTTTTCTAGGTAAAGCAGTCCCTGAGTCCTTTGATGAAATTGGTTCCTGGCTTTCTGATTTTTGAAGGTCTTTTTCTGAACAATTACCTGTTAAAAAAATTATACAACACAAGTTATTAAAAATATAAAAACTGTACAATGAAAAACTGTAAGAAGCAGAAATATGTTAAGCAATAATTAAAGGGGAAGCATCCTTTTTTTATTGCAAAATTGTGGATATATTTAACAAGCACCGTATAATATTCAAAACCATCTAGTTCACACTGGTGCCGAGTTTGCAGTGCAGTTACACACCCCTGAACTGTGGGTGCAATTGAGACACTAACTGTAGGGTCTTAACTGCAACCACCCATGGAAAATTATTAGGTTGTGGCAGTGAGTGGTTGGTACCCCTGCTCCTCATTTAGAACCAGCAAAGAGGTGAAGGCAGTCAAACTGTTGGGTGCCAGCCACCAGGAGCTCAATTGGCACTGATGTGGACGCCTCAAGTTTGAACAATCCCTTACTGACCTGTTCAGAATTTTTTTTTTCCCCATCATAGATTTATAGATAGGAATGGGTACTGCAAGTAGTCTAGTATGAAGAGTAGTGATATGCTACAAAGTACACCTAAAGCTATATTGCTTCAAATCAGACGTTAACATAACTGTGAACACAGCAGTTTTTTTCATCCAACCTACATTTGAACTGCTTCTACAAAAAGAAAACATTTGTAATATGTTGCCACATAGCCAATCATAAAAAAAAACTCCCAACTCATCCTACTTATAAATGCTTCCCCTTTAACAGCCTGCTACAATGCTATTTTAGAAAAGCAGAAAAGAGGAAGCAGTTAAAGACTAATGTTACTAAAAATGTAAAGAAGAACTGCTGTAAGTCTTTTAAAGGTCAACACATTTTGTTAGTTCTTAGGAGATGAACTACTGAAAAATTAGCAGACCTCCAATTTGCAAAAAAAAAAAAAAAAAAAACAATTATATAATGGTAACATTTGGAATTGAAACACAAGTGCCCATTAAAAACAAAAATAATCATCACAGAGTTCTTCTTTCAAAAATCCACTCTCTAAAAAATATAGGGCAGCAATAGACAGCCAAACTATTAACATGAACAGAAACTTGCTCTCTAGTATGGTCCAATGCTAGGTTTACCACATTCAGCTCCCCTGGTACTGATAAAAGGAGCAGGCACAATGGTGTAAAGGGAGGATCTCCGTGATAATATTCAATTGCCTAATTCAGATAATCCCAGAACCTGATTTTAGGACCAGTGCCCACTGGCTTTGGGCTGTCCATACAGCTTGCTTTGTGATAACAGTTTAAGACTATTGTAAAATAATTTAGAATTGAATGCAGATCATTTGAGCTGTTCATCCTATCTGCCTTTGACCTGTTTGAAATTGATTTATTAAAGCTCTCCAAGACAGGTGAAGATAGACTATCATGGGTGAACATGGGAGATTGAGCAAAATTGGTATGCATCTGGTCCATTTGCCAACCAATAGCAAATCATTTTTAGGAAATACATTCAAGGTTTGCTGGATCACCCAGGTTCTCCCATGCTAGTCTATGTTTTACCAGTCTTGGGGAACTTTAAAGAAATCAGGCCCATAGTATAAAACAATGAACACATATTTACAGTTTAGGAAACTAACTGCTGTCTATATTTTTAAGAGAATGTAAAGTAAGAAGATGAGAAATAAATCAGTCAAAGAAAAACAAGAGCTGCTTTAATCTGCTTATTACATTTTTTATAAATCAGCATGGAGTTTCTTAGGTTAAGGGCAAAGTTACCTTTATAGTTCATGTACTTGATCCTCACAATGGAGGCTCATTCTAAAACATTAAGGAGGAAATCCTTTACATAGAAAATACATTTACAAGTATGCCCTATGAATTTTAACTTTTAATGATCATCTCCTTGAGTGGTTTTGGTTGGCAGAAATTTGTCAAGTGACAAAAAAAATATTGGCATGTGAATTGGATATCTACTGCACCCATGGAATAAAAATAAATAAATAAATAATATAATAATAATAATATAATAATAATATAATAAATACTGGAAATGATGGAGCTCTACAATTAACTATTTCTAAGATTGCATTCCATTTAAAAGCTGTTAATGTGTAAAAGCTTTGCCATTAACTTGCAATGCTGCTCACAATATGCTGGTAACCATCATACATACATTTTGACACACACAGACGCGCGCACACACACACATAATTATTACTTGGTTACTCTGCTTTGCTTGGTAAGCAGTTGTCTTAATGTTCATTGTCTAAACAAGTGTGCATTTTTTCTAAAAAAAAAAAGTTAAAATTAGTTAGGTCACTTGGTATTAAAGTATTTACATTCACAATTTTTTTTGCACCAAAAGGTGACAGTGACTCATTCCAAATTTGACACTTTGGTTTTTTTTTTGGTTTTTTTTTGAGCACTACTTTCTCAATGTAATATCCGGCTCTCTGTACTGTGCTTTGCATTGTTACTTACCTTTTCATGCCTTGCTACTTACAATACTGTTTTGCTGCTTTTATGACTTCTCTCTCTCTACACCATTTGCTGCCTTACTTTGTTTTGCACAAGTAGCTCCTATTTAAGCTAATTTTCTTCGTTTTTCAGTTATATTGTACATGTTTCTTTTTTTTATAATATTCTTTATTTCAAATTTTATGTTTTTTATGTACTTAGCTTTGACTGCACTATTCCTTTGCCCATGCTTTTAAAACAGCATTCTTCTTACAAATGTCTGCAATGATGGCACTTGGATATGAGTTAAAAAAAACTCTGCTATAGAGATATTAGATAAACATTTGCAAAATCTTACAGAGGTCTTATAAGATGACCAATATATTAACATCTCTTGGTATGCAGATGTAGGGTGGTTTTCTTTACTAAGCAGACATATTACAGCTTGTATGTCTAGTAACACTATACAATACACAACTATACAATATAATAGGGTTAGCAGTTCTTATTATACAATAGTAAAAGCTAATAATTTTTGCAGCTCAGATATGATTTGTATTATTAATTACAGTTCCTGACTATTTCTTTTATTTTTTTTCACGTGAGCGCCTCTACTATCCCTATGTCATAGTCTGGAAGGTTACGAAGTCTCATACACTTATTAACTTATTGAGGCTCAAATCATTGGAACCAGGGCATGGAGTGCGACCATGGAGCAAATCTGCACGGAGATAGAAATATTCCCCACAACAAATCTTTTTCAGTGGTTTAATCCCTAACAGGAACCACATTAACCTTCAGTATGTGAATATCAACATGCAAAACCTTTCTAATCAAATCAAGTATTTACCTGCATGTAAACCACTATATTCAAGGGAACTCACTTGGGACCTTTTTTCTATTTTGTTCCTTCTGGAAATAGTATTCTCTAGATGTTTCAGCATGCAAAAAAACCCTTAGTGCCTATTTTATTATATGGACGATTTCCATTTCTGATCCTATCATTGATCTAAAAAAAAGTTTGAATGGTTCTTTAGTCCACCTTATCCCTACCTATAAGAATGGGAAGGGCTGGTATCATGTTTGCCAGCTTCTGGGACAGACAACCAAGAAAATCAATTGGACTAATCAGTTGTAATATGTCTAACAGAAAGAATATTCTCTGATAGAGAAGAAAAAGCCATTAATGGTTTCAAAATTAGAGTATTTTTACCTCTGCAGGTTTTATGGAACCCCACTGTGTACTGATACCGAGTGTTTGTCAAGCAACATAATACAAGAAACCTTTTTCCCCCCTTCTTGTTTAAATTCACCATGCAAATATACAATAGTTCAACAGTGTAGATAGTTTTTTTATACAGTACTGTATAATATCAGTTATTAGCTACAAGGGTGGCTAACACAGATAATTTATTTTAAATGTGGTGTGCATTTATATTATCCCAGATTAAGGGCTTTGTATAGTCAAACTAAGAAGTCTATATGTTATTTTACCACAAAGGTAAACATTTAGTTTTGCACAGACTGAACCTTTCAGATCTACATATATGGTCTGTATAATAAGAACTGTTTAATTTTTAGGCAGCTGCCTTTTTTTGTTCCAAGGAGGGAATATTTTAAATGTATCCCTTAAAAATATTTGGCAGATTTGAACCAATATTTACCTTACAAACAATTCTGTAAATCTACAAAAGGATTGAGAAGCCCCCTGGGAAAATTTTCAATGTAAAGTATGTTTGAAGCCGAACCTCCTATAGCTAGCTGGTCCTCTCTTACATTACCTCCCAAATTCATTATTAAACCAACCCATTATAGTAATGACTAAATAGAAGGGTTGAGAGGTTGAAAAGGTCTGATCAACCACTATCTATTACTCCAAATAATATTTGCATATTTAGAGTGGCCAATGTTTCAGGTCTCCAGTGTAGACACTGAGTGGTAAGGGCACAACTGATAGCTGGTCAAACGCTTACTATGTAACCTGAATTCAAATATTTAAGAATTAAGGGCCTACTTAATACAGCAGATAAAGTACTAAGTAGCTTGAAACAACCATGTCTTAGACTAGGTTCAGTCCTGCCTCGGGATTAAGTGATCCAGTGCACCTCTCCCTGCCTGGCATCAAGCCAGCAGCTTGGTCACTTGAACCGCAGCATTGGGTTTCAATGAACCAGCATATGGACAACTCCTAGATACAAACTGGGCTTCTCTGCTGGCACCATGCTGTCTAATAGGTTGAGATAAACATCTGTCCTAATTGCATTTATTAAAATAATGTACCTGTTCCAACTTACAAATTCAACTTAAGAACAAACCTACAGTCCCTATCTCGTATGTAACCTGGGGACTACCTGTATTATGGATGAACATCAATGCTAATAGTTAATAAAAAAAGCATTCATGTAGCATCATTCATGCACATGTGGGAAGCAAACATATTGATGCATACACACAGGTACGCATGCAAACATACATACACACACACACTGTAGAACACCCCTGGGTCATGTGATTAGCAAAGATCACATACGTACTTGTGTGTATGCAGCCCAGACTGTGTACGGGAACCTGAAAAATACAAAGAATGTAAATGAGAGCCCACAAAAAAAGGTGCCAGATAATAAAGAGTATAATGATAAATTGTTAACTTGTCATCTATTAGCTAACACAGGAGGTGTGTAACCCTGGTAAAGAACCACCAAGCACCATTTGTCTGCGAAGGACCTGTAATGATTTATGTAGGTATTCCAAAACTCAGCCCAGCAAATTTTGTGATGGGGAAAGTAAGGCATAAGGTTAGTTTAAGTAGTTTAAGTAGGTTCCATCCACAAAAAAAGAAGATAATAAATCAATCAATCAGTCATATATGCCTGAAGCGGAACTATATAAAAAAAACCTTTACTTTCACAGATCCGTCAATCTCCACGGAGGTTTTCGGTATCCAGTTCCATTTTGTCCTGGAATCCTCCTTCTTCCTGGTGCTGCCATCTTCTTTTCCCTTCCTCTGCCTTCTGCCTACGTCACCCGATCTTAAACTGCGCAGGCACAAGATCAGGTGATGTAGCCTGCTGCAAGATGTTATAAAAAGAGAGCAGATCTCACTACGCATGCGCAAGATGGGCTTTTTCTTTTTCCCACTGAACAAAAATCTTCTTCTGCACATGCCCGAGATTGGGCATTCACAGAAGGAGCAGCCAGAAGCCTGCTGGGATGCGCAACGTATGCATCCTAAGAGGCTCTGCACTTCTACTCTTGTCTACTCTTTTAAGCAAGGTAAAAATTTTAGTTTAGATCCACTTTAGGAAAAGAAGATGTGCTTATTACAATTCACATGCACTTTATGCACAAACACATAGGTTTCTTTAAACGGTGCCAAACATTATCCATTTTATTTACAAAATTGCTTTAAGGAATTATTCTAATGAAGGAAAATTTTGAATCTGTGGATTTCAATAAGTTTACATTCATACCAAGGACATTTCATTGAATTTATTAATTAATTGTGTTTTTTTTATTTGGGAGTTTCTACTGATGTTCTATATCTACCTATAATTGAAATTTGCCTTAGGTAGTCACTAAAGCAACACCTGTGCAGACTTGCCCTGATAGATGGAAATTTTACTTGACTCATACCATGTACCAGTTCAAAGGCAATGAAACAAAGTTGCTACCCTGGAACTAGCATGCAGAATATGAGACCGCATATAAGAGAGACCAAGCGATTCTTCTGATTCCATATTGACCAGTCTCAGCCATTACTCAGGAGCGGGTGACCACAATTAAGAACATGAAGAGTATACAGCTTAAAAAGTACTGCTCAGTAACATGCTCTACAGCTTGTGGCTGGCCTAATAATATTAGATGGATGCTTATAACAAGTAGTATTATTAGAAAGGTGAGAATAGTGGGTAGACATGAGACAATGAGATGCAGAAAATTCAACTTTATGGCAAATTATGTGCACATTTTATGCAGATTGCTCTAACATGAAACTAAGGCTACATACACACCTGAATTGGTTCTCATACGATAATCAGCTCAGGGCTGATATCGACAGGAATCTGGCATGTGTATACAGCGCTTGTCGCCTGAGTGACCCTCCGGGTAGATCCATGGACGAGAATCGTAATGAAAGTGAAGGGGAGAGAGCGCAGCGGGGTGCTGCTCCGTCATTCTCCACCCTCCAAGGAGCAGAACGGTGCTGTATGTACAGCGCTCGTTCATGCATCGTGCATTCGTTTGTAATTGGAAAGGATTGTGAAAGATCCTTTGCAACAATTACACGTGTACGTAGCCTAACTCCACAGGATGCACAGTTTAATTGGCTGAGTTTTTAAGTTAGTGTGATTTGCAGAAAACTGCATCTCATTGACCATCCCTAGTAGTGGGGTTTCAGTCCTAGAATCATATTATTGCAAGGGTGTCAAGCCAGTGGTAGAATGTGTTACAGTATAAATCACCCGCTATAGCAGGTTTAAAGATTGCAAAATCACTTCATAGTTCTGGCAAACAAACACAATCAAAACATATATCTCTTTTTAAAAGATTCATAGTACTCCACACATGTAATAAAACAGTTGGAACCGAGGAACATACCAAAAAGTCTTTTTTAAGTAAGTGATTTTTTTCTATACTTTGTGATCAGCAAAGTTACTGCATCTTAAAGTACAGAGAAGAAGTTATCAAACTCAATGACAATATGTGAAGAGAACCAAGAAGGGCGAGTCCTATTTCTCCACTTGTTAAGATCACTGCACTGTACTATGCTTTTTTCACCGGAGATATAGGACCTATTAAGCTGGCAGAGGTACTGGAACATAAATATTTATTCATTGGCATTCATCACTTGGCAAAAGGTATGACAAACTAATATAGGCCGCTTGTTTTAGATACTAAGTTTGAATTGCTTCCAGAACAGCCAAGCAATATATGGTAATAGAAAAGTATAAGCAACAAGGCTGGGGTTTCAGCCAAATTGTGGCAAAAGGTCAAAACACTGTTTACTTTTTTTTATAATCACATCATCAAGTTTATTATATATAATAATAATATAATAAATATTTTCAAAAAATTAGTATGAAGTAGCATGCTCCATTACTAAGGGCACTGTTCAGAAAGTATAGATGTGCCATCACAACTTTCTTTTTTAAAAAGGCTAGTTATCTGGATGTCATTGGGAGGTTCAAGATTAGAAACCCAGGATCAGGATGACAGCCAGATACATTTTACAGAAAGTCAGAAACCCCAGCTACTCTTTTATTAAAGTTCATTTGATGCTTGCAAAGTGAAACAAATGCCAACTTATGGTCATTTCAAATGTGGGTTTTGTTTTCAATCTATAATGCATTAAAAATGACAAAAAAGCTGCATTACAACAGTGTTTCTGTTGAGCCTCCTGAATATAATTTTGTAACAATGTGTCTGTTCATGTAACAACCACCAGCATGTGGCTGTTACCCATTAGTGTGAGCAGTGAAAGCCTTTCCCGTTTCCTATAGAAAATTGGACAATTGTAACAGCTGCAAGGGAATGGCAAACAAACTTAAAATGTTTGGCTAAGGCCACCCTGAAACCACAGCATGTTGTATATCCCCTCTGCTCTGCACAGTTCCTGGTAGTATACTGGCATGTGCTATTTGCATTTATGGCCATTTTTTACATTCTTGGCATGTTAGTCAACACAAATTTAAAGTGCTTATCTTTTATATTTACAAGGTATAGATAAATAAAGATAAAGAAAAATAACTACTGCCACAATTTCTTATACTTTTTACTATTCAAGCTGCATGAGTATTCTAACAAACTGGTTACCCTAAAGTGTAAACCCCAACAACAGGTGCAGGAAAAAAAAAAATCACAGCTGTCCTCCAGTTTTTTTTTTAATAGTAACAGCCCTCACAGTTTGTATTTTGAACTGCAAAACAATTAGTCTCAACATTTTAAGAAATCCCAGACCATAGGTAGGTATCAGCAGATTTGGTGGTTTCCAGAGCCAAGTAGCCATCGGGTTCTGCCTACTAGTTTTTTCTCTGTGTTGCACCATACCAGACGACTAGAGAAGAAGCCATCCGCACACATACTTCTAAGCTTAAAAAAAAACAGAACAAATAAAATCTAGGTACCTTTACTAACATAATTCCCAATGTAAGTATTGAAATGTATCTGAATCTGTTGGGTTTTTAGAGAAGGGAACACTGGCAGGTTTTTATTGCTGTCTGTGTCCTTGCAGGGGAGAATCATTCTCTTTGTCCTAGTGTGAAGTTCTCACTAAAACATGGAGAGGCAAAAGTCTCCGAATCGGGACGTATATTGCAGAACAACTGTATAAGAAATGATTTCTTACATGTCCTGTGGCATCTGTGGGAGAAGATGGGAAGGAAAGTTCCACAATTGGGACACAGAAGGAAAACAAAAACTGACAGTGCTTTTAAACTTTTCTGTTCTTTATCTAAAACTGAAAAAAAACATGTGCTTTGGCGTTGGATATTTTTTATCTTAGGGTTAGCTTGTGTCCATTACCTTTGAGATTGATTGCATATTCTACCCCACTTCTTGGCTACACTGATTATGCCTAGCAAAACTGGGCTTCTGTCCCACTGACATCAAACATGTTTGGATGGAGGTAATCTAAATTAGTGCCATAGAGGCTAATCATATAACAAAAAAACATTATCTGTTTTTTTTTATTATTTAATTATAATCCATAAGATACCTGGTAATGTCACCTTTAAAGAAGAACTCAAGAAAAATGTATTTAAAAAAAAAAACATATCTTTACTGCATACAGGGTGCTTTTGCCTTGAAGAGCAACAGTCAAAGCAAATTATAGTCACTACTCTTAGCATCACCAATGGCTTAGGCATTGACAAATACAGAATACCTCCCATTGACATTCACATGGCAGTCCTGAGCAGTAAAAAGATTCTGCATGTCTGATCCAGAAAATCAATTAATTGTAAAATAATACATAGTCAGGTTGAAAAAAAACACAATAAAAAGTCCATCAAGTTCAACAACTAGGGAAATAGTTTTTCTTGTTTAGCAAATTTCTGCTTAGAGACAAGCATTCTACATTACAGAATAATCAATTAATTTTAGATATCTATGCTTTGTTAATGTGGGTGTTACATAAATTCCCATGTCAGCAATTCAAGGGAAAAAAAATGCATACTCACCAAGATGATTCTGAATGATATGTTCACAAAATAGGTGTAACAGGTCTGGATAAACATCGGGCAACTGTTTAAGGGCCAGCAATTTTAGCATGCGAGATGGACAGTCTTTCAGTTGAGTCTCTCTCAGGAGTTTTTCTTCAGACAGGGTAGTGGGACGAAGTTCTACTTTGTGTTTCTGCAAAACACGATCTACAGTCGTGCCTAGTTCTGGAAACAAAACTTCTTTTACAAGGTAAATTGGAATAAAAATTGCACCAGCCCGTATTACATGTGGGAAAGGGCATCTCCGAGTAAACATAAAAGTCTCCAACTGAGACAGCAGCTTATAAAGACATAAACGAACCCCATCAAAATCTTGCCATATGTCACAGCTAGGTGTCTCTGGCAATGGGTCATTTGGCCTAGAACCAGATTTAGCTTTTGCTTGAGTCTTGTTTCTCTCTTCATCTTTGGTTTTCTCTAGCCAGTCCTCGAGCAAATTAGATGGAGATCTTGCTACTGAATTGGTGACAGCTGTACGAACCATCCGATGAAGTTCGGAAAACTGTTTCTCAGATCCAATAGGTGCAATCTCATCAGCACTTGCCAAAGACACATTAGCTTCCCCAAGCGTTGGAGATGATTCTGGAGCACTAGGAGGTAACGACTGTGCTGTATCAGATGGTCGAAGTAATGGTCTGGACAAGGCATGAGAAGTGGAGTTATTATTTGCTTCCTGGATTTCTGAGCCAGAAGTGGAAAATTTTCTCATTTTGTACTTTCTAATCATGAATGCTTTTGAACTGTTGAAGCCACTGCCCTCAGTTTCTGATCCTGAAAGTGAAGTCTCTGAACGGCATGAATCAACAGACTTTCTAGTTCTTCTTTCAGTTGGCTCAGTGGACTTATTTTGATGTTGGTGTGAAGGCAGGTTAAGATTTTTAGGGCAGAAGATAGCAGCTGGGGAAGAATAAAAAATTGCTTGGGGAAGAAAGGTGGTGGGGGGGTTAATTGTATTAACAAAGACTGGGAGATTTTCAGACTGTGTTGAACAAAAAGAGGTTTCCTTGGAATTGTAATAATTGTAGCGTGTCTCGGTAGTTTGGGAAGAACAGTTCTGTTGGAATTGGGGAGTCTCTGGGGTGTGAGAAGTGTTGAACTCCTGAGGATTGTGGGGCTGTGTCTCAGCTGCCTTAAAGGCTAGGAGCTTACCGGCATGAGACTGATAGTTCTTAACTAATTGACCTGGCTTATCCTGCGCAGTCGGAGATTGGCAATTGTTTCTAGTTTGTGGGGTAAAGTTCTTCAAGGCCTGAGATGTGTTCCCCTCAAGCTGCTGCGATAAGGATTTGGTTAATTGAGACTTGCATTTCTCAGACTCCACAGACTGATTTTTGATGGCCTGATTTGAAAAGTTCATTAAGGGCGGTGAACAAAGGTTTTTTTTGGTATGAGAGCTGTGTTTTGTGCGATCTTCAGTAGTCAGACTTTGTGTTGCCTGACACAGGTAACTACTTTGATGCTCCGGAGCCTGGATCCCAGGTGACTGAGATGGACAGCTTTCTTGACTTTGGCAGATATAACTTTTGACAGTAGTGGAGTCTTCTTGTGCCAGTTGGGGGGTTCTCTCGGTGGCCTGTGATAGATAATGGTTTATACTAGGACTTGATGTTATTACAGTATTGTGGGCCATATAAAGTGCATTTTCGTTTCGAGGCAATATTCTTCTGAATTGAGACATGCAAACTTCCTGGCTCTTAATGGACAAATCCTCTGAGACCTGAGGCAAGTTTCTTTTAATGACTAGATTAGAACATTTAGAAGGCTTATGGCTTTTGTGGGAGACATTTACATTGTCCAGCGTGGAGGAACTAGCTTCAGATGATCTTTTTACGCTAAGATCCAGAACCTCTGAATCCATATTATTCTTAGATTCACCAGTTTTCCGCCGAGAGTCTTCAGAATTATGGCACTCAGTATTAACTATAGTTGGAATAGCTTCCTTTTCATTTCCTTTAGCACCCTTTTCAACTTCCACAGGCATCTTTGTAGAGGACAACTGCTTTGAGGAAGAACAGGAAGATACTGTATTTCCCACTTCACTTTCCTTATGTACTGGAAATGGATGGGGTGCTTTACCTTCTAAATAAGCACGGTATGGAGCAAGGCTAAACACATCATTAATCACTGGCATTGGGGGGGACTTTGAACCATCTGCATCCTCTTGAGAAGCTTGGGGAGTAGCACAGCCTAGACTTTGTACAGTCTCATGACTGTAAATTTGATTTATTTTACTCATTTGATGATAGTAGTTTGATCTTGAAGAAACAGAAGAATTACCCATTGTAAAATTTGCATGTACCGTATCCACTGTCTGATTTTGATTCTGAGCAGTCTGGTTAGCAAATATTGCATTTGAATGTATCCTGTCATCAAAAGTTTTCAAAGAACTATGCGATGAAGACAACTTTGCGGTTACTGTACCTTCTTTACCAGGCTCATTAGTAACCATGTTTTTTGCAGGGGTAGCAGGTAATAACTTAGAACTGCTGTTTTGCAGTTGCTGGAGAAAGGAAACATGGGAACTCTGGTCCAAAACACACTTTTCATATAAGGCTCTCTCGTGCAAATCACTGCCCACATGGGCTGAACCAAGTAAACGTTCTTTCTCAAACTTTTCAGAGTTAACACAGGAAGCTCTATTCACTGGACCAGACTCAAAGACTGAAGACTTATCCTGTTGGCCTGTGAACATTTGTGCCTCTCTACTGGCCCTGGATGTTCTTGCAGTCTGCAGCTCTTGTTCAGCCTGAGCCTGACCAACCTGTGTACTCTCATCAAATTGAGTTGTCATTCTTGGCTCTGGGGTTATATAACCAGAATGCAAATTTTGTGCTTTTCTATAACTGGTGGGCCTTTTTATACTGTGAGGTGACACAGATTTATCCACACTGCCAGAATGGAGTGCAGATCTTTGGTGGTAACTGTCCATGGCACTATCATAATAAGTCTTTGAATACATTTGACCCATTCTGGTGTCTGGGCTACCCTGATAGGGGATACATTTGTAGCGTTGTGGAGACTGTGTGGGACTAAAGGCTGAATTTCTTGTTTTTCCTACAGAAACACTGCCTTCCGCACAGAGCAGCTGCATATTATGTTGTGAAAAGGAGTGTAAGCGTTCTGTAAAGACATCTTCTTGGTAACAAGATGAAGAACTTCCCACTGTAGTATTCATATCAGTTCTGTGTCTTTGAACAGGACCGAGCTCTTGCACACTTCGGGCGAGAGAGGATGGACTAGGTATCTCATAGTATCCATTATGTGCTTGGGGAAGATTCTTCATTCCAGACAAATATAAAGGCGAAGATGAGTATGGAAAACGAATGGAAGGGTTCTGCTCCACAGCAGATGGATACATTGATTGAAAATCCCGTGACTGATAACCTGGGTCAACAAAGCTGCTGGGACTTCTATATACCGGACGGGGTACAGCAATTTGAGGATATGGATAAGATGAAGACATATGGTAATTATACACTGGGTACCGGTGAGCTGAATAATTACTACTTGAATTATCTGGCAGTTGTGATGAATTATTTGTCCTCTCCATCTCTGGTCCTTGACACTTTGATACCCGACTAGACTGCAAATGATGATTCAAGGCATTGCTTGCATACTGCAGATATGCTGTGGTTGAACACCAGGGATTAAAGGAATGCTGGCCTTCAGTGCTGGATAATGGGTATGTTAGGAAATTCTTGGAAGCCTGCAGATCTTTGGAGACCGTCTTTCCTGTGCAAGGTATGGAATGATGTGGTGCTCCCTCAACCCGTGATATCTTGCTGTACATTGTGTGGTCCATGGTTTCTGAATGTCTCCTCCCTGACATAACTGTTGGTCCAGTATGTCCAGCTACCAGTGTAAATAAAGACAAATCCTTTAAAAAAAAAAATATATATATTATGTGGTGTATAAATTGCAAGATAAACTGAAAATGTTTTTAAAATAACACAATATATTGTATATGAAATGGAAATATATTTTAATCTTTCCATCTTCTATATGCCAATGCAGATATCTATACTCCAACATACCACAAATGAAAACATTTCATAGCAGGGCTGTCATATACACAGACAAATATGCTGGCACATGTTTTAAGAAGCGGCACATATTTACAAGTCTACATTGGGAGGATCCCCTCAGGAGTCAATGTTGAATCCCATGACAATTTACAATCAAAACAAAATTCTTATCCAGTCAAGGGAGCTAGGAAGGTAAACAGTGAGTAGATGACATAAAAATAAATCAAACTGTTGGTGTATCCATATAATTAATTATATTTAAATCCCAGTCTATAAAAGGAAAATCTCAAATCCTTTCCTATTATCAATCTAAAAACAACTCCTTACTTTAGAGATATATTAAATAAATGAACAACTGCATGGAATGCATTTAGATAGGGTTAAAAACTATATGTTTGCTTATTAGCATTGTAACAATAACTCCATAAACCTTTGTTACAATTTTTTGCCTGTATAAATTGTCTGACCATTATGTCCAGCTACACATATTACACATACAGGTGAATCTTTGGTACCAGTATGAGAATTTTTTTGGAGAACAGATGCACTAAAAATTAACTCACTGTGATGTTATTAAGAATTTTCTATAGGTTTTTTTTTACTGAGATTTTGTATTTAAAGTGTCTAAACAGATATAAGACTTCTAGAAAATTAACTGCAAAACGTTTATATTCGCCTCAACTAAAAAGCTACACAAGAATCACAATTTAGCAGTCAACATACCAGGGGGACCAGTGTCCTCACCCTTTTTAGACGGGTGCACCTCCCAGCACTTCAGTAACCACCCCGCTGTTTTTGGGTGGTTACTGAAGAGTTAGGTTCACAATACAGAGGAAACCACCCACCTACAGCTTCTTCCCACCTAGCTTAAAAACAATTCTGGAGAGAATACAGCTGGGAACCATCAGCCTACCTATACTAAGAATTGAAGCTGCCTGAAATACACACTGTATTACATATTTTATTGGAAATATCTAAAATCATCACAGAGGAATACCCCACACTCCAAAGATCAAACCAACCAACCTAACCAACCAAAGATAAAACCAACACAGTGGAATATTCTATAAAATAATATCACAGCATTGAACTTAGAGGGATTGCCCCAATAAAGAAACCCTGATCTGATGGACATGAATGAGACAAAACTAAGCATTACAACTTTTTCATCAATGAAAATAAATCAATTTTTTATGACAAGTGTTGGAAAGAAATATGACAGTTGAAAATATATGTGCTGGTATTTGTACTGTTTTATACCTGGTTTTCCAAATTATTTTTCCATAATTAGCTACATTAACAGGTAGGGAATGTGTTAATGCATGTGTGTTAAGCTGCAGGTTGACATGCGTGTTGTGTATGCAGCAAAAAGATGCATACGCTTTTTTGCAACACAGCACGCTGCAACACATAGGGATGTATTACTATGCATTTTATTACACTGCAACACAGGAGCACCATTGAGGCTAAGTGGCATTGCAAAAAAAACTAATGTTTCCTTGTGCTAAGTAGGTGATTTGTAAAAACAGATACTTTGATGTAATAAGCATTACACTACCCTTTAAATATTAGCATAAAAGACAAGTGCCTACTTTGCCTACATAGTAAGTAATGTTTGAGCTCTAAACAAAACAAATACGCATAACTAATGGCATGCGTAAGATATCAAACCACTTGTACACACCCGCATACACATAAAGTATAACATGTGAGCCCACTGCCTTGGTATATTTGCAAACACATACAAAATGTGAGGGCATCCAGCAACAACTGAAGACAGCCTAGCACCAATATTGAAATAATCAGGCACTTTGCCAAGATCTTCCCCTAAGGCAACATATACTATTTTCATCTGCAGGAAAGATCACAAATTTTTGTAGAGAGAGAACAGTGTGTTCTACTATTTTTAATGCAATACAGGTGCCTTGCTTAAAGAGAAGTAAACCCAAACTAACCCAAAACAATAAAATCACACCTTCCTTAAATCCTGCAGATCAGTCTATCCGTCAAAAGGTTTCTTCCACCGAGTCCTGCGTCATCCCGGTATCTGTCTTCAGCCCGGCGAAGAGGGAGCGCCTGGCACTGCCATCTTCTCCTCTATTTTTCCACATTCTTCCTACGTGACTTAGATTAAGAAAACCTTGAAGACCTCACTCACTGCGCATGCGTGAGATCGGCAATTTTGTTTCCGTATTGATGAAAGGGGTCCTTCTGCGCATGACTGACATGCTCAGAAATAGCAGCCAAGAGATGTGCGACGTAGGTATCCCGCGAGGCTCTGCACTCCCATTCAAAAATTAAGGGGGCGGTGCTGCACCCAAAAAAAAAAAATTAAGGTACAATTTAAGAGAAAAAAAAAAAAATTACCCCACGTCTCCTAAACCAAATTGGACCACAGACCTGCAAGTCATATTGTGTGTTTGAAGGATTGGGTCAAATCTACTCAGAATTCCAATCAGTTCCTATACAAAACAAGAGATTGTATGGGCAGAATTTAGTACATGACCACTTACCAATCAGAAAAATGATCAATCTGATCTGTCAAACACAAAATTGGCAGCAGATCTAGTTGTGTGCACTGGGACTTGCACTACCTTATTGTAGATATGTGAATTATCCAGGACCATTTTGTAAGGTTGTTTTACACACTACAGCAGATCATCTTCTCTGTTTTAAATTGCCTTGCTTTGTGGGAAATGATAAATCTCATGCTCGGAAATGTTTAAACCTGATATGAGGGAGGTCATACAAAGCAAAGCAATCCAGCAGCTGCATAGCTGGTGCACCATAAAATTTTGAATGCTTCTGTCTGCTTATTGGTGGATCTCTATGGCCCAAAATGCAGCTATAAAAATGCTAACGTCTCTGAAAGTCTGTTTGTTTTTTAGCTAGCCCCCCCCCCAATGCCCTTGTGACATTACTCAGGCCCGACAATAGGTTATGTGTGAGATGGGGCAAGGGTGAACATTTTCCCCATACCAAAAAAACTTGCAGAGGCAGATCTGAGCATTGCTAATAATACACGCCAACAGGCGCTACAGTCACTTTTTGTGACAGTTTGCTTTTTGTGTCCTAACAACAGCTTACCAAGCATAGCTGCAACATAGTAACACAAATGTTATGAACCCAACAAATGAATCTAAAGCTGCGTACACACTTGCAATTTTTGTCGTTGGAAAGGATCTTTCACGATCCTTTCCAACGACAAGGGACTACACGATGCATGAACGGTGCTGTACATACAGCACCGTTCTGCTCTATGGAGAGGGGATCGGTCATTAGGATCGGTCGTCGTCCATCGTCCGTGGATGCGGCAGGTCGGTCGTTCAGACGATGGACGACACCGACTGTACACACGGCAGATTTTCGCCCGATATTTGGCCGATGCCGATTATCGGGCGATAAAAATCTGCCGTGTGTACGTAGCTTAAGGCTTTCTCCAAGTTTTTTACCCCAATGGAAACCCTTGAAATAATTTTCATGACTAAGGGAACCCCTGATAAAACCAATTTATTGGAGGTCAGTGGGTAAATATGCCTCTTAAACTGGTGGCCAGTGGAAAGAATGCCCCCCTATGGTGGAGGCTAGAATATCACTTTTTAGGCAACTAAAAACATCATTATAGTCATCTAACCATCATTATAGTCATGCAACGAACCCTGCCAAGTGACACAGACGTAATCAAATAGGTGGTCAATCAACCAGTTTGAGGAAATCCTAGCAACATCTGAAGGAACCCTGCAAACCCTAGGTGAGAATGGCTGGTCTCTCATGTATAAATGTACCAGGGTCTCATATTATATAACGCAAAATCAGGACTTAATAAATCATAACACATGTATGCACTGTATGTATGGAAAGTGTTGGTATTATAGAGACACATTCATTAATAATACTGATCTTTAATTAAAACCCCTCAACATACACAGCCTGGATAAAAGTACCCAAGCCTGCGAGGGCAGTGTTATGATCTTCCGTTGTTCAGGTCTAGGTTTAGCAGTTGTATCTGCCCAGAAAATCTGACTCACTGAAAATACTGAATGCCCAGGGTTTTCCATCATTTTAAATTCCCTGATGGCTCGGGCATATTCCAAGATAACAAAGCCAGGATTCCCTGGGCTCAAATTGTATCACACATGGATCAGCCATCACAAAGTCCAGACCTTAACCTAATTGTTCGGATGTGTTGGAGAAGACTTTACAATGGTCTGACTCCCCATCATCATTACAAGATCTTGCAAAACATCAAAGCAACTTTGGAGAGAAACAAATGTTGTGACATTGAATACACAGGCAATACGTGTCATAATCATAGCAGTCAAATGCAATAAAAAAAAATATTAGAGCGTGCAACTTTATCTGGCCAGGCAAGAGTAATAATATTATTATTGCACAGTATTTATATAGCGCCTACATACAGTATTACACAGCACAAAGTCCATAGTCCTGTCACTAGCTATCCCTCAAAGGGGCTCACAATCTAATGTCCTTACTATAGTCTTATGTCTTTACTTCAGTCTAAGATCAGTTTTTTAGGGGGAAGCCAATTAACCTAACTGCATGTTTTTTAATATTTTACAGCTTATAAACCTAACATTTAGCTGTGGCACAGTGAGAAAGTAAAGAGAAGGACACTACTGGGGATGATCGCTGCAACCCCTGGTCATCGCTCAGATTCTGGGACAGCTTGAATGCCATAAATGATACACAGAGGAAGGCGATAAAATAAAGTAGAGCATCCATCAAGTGACCAGCCCTCAACTTTTCAGGGCCAGTTCCAAAGACTGCCAGCAATGAATGTAGTCATAGAAAATATTGATTTCAATTAAATTTTACCGCATTCAAAACCATGGACAAGAATCTGTGCCTGTCACTACACCTCTGCACACAGGGAGGAACCTGGCACCACTAACCTCTGGCACACGGAGGCATCCGGCACCCATGATCCCTGCACACAGTGGGGCATCCGGCACCCATGATGCCTGCACACAGGGGGACATCC
>NC_092859.1:121084879-121085268 GCF_032062135.1 Pyxicephalus adspersus | reverse complement strand
GCACCCATGATGCCTGCACACAGGGGGACATCCAGCACCCATGATGCCCGCACATAGCAGGGCATCCGGTACCCATGATGCCTGCACATAGCGGGGCATCAGGCACCATGGACCTCTGCACACAGGGGGCACCCGGCACCACTGACCTCTGCACACAGGGGGCACCCGGCACCCATGATGCCCGCACATAGCGGGGCAGCCGGCACCCATGATGCCCGCACATAGCGGGGCAGCCGGCACCACTGATCTCTGAAGGGAGGGGATACCAGGCTCCACTGATTCTTGCACATGGAGGGCACCATGGAGGGCTCCTTGCACAAGTAGGATACCGGGCACTACCGATCCCTGCACATGGGAGATACCGGGCACTACCGATCCCTGCACATGGG
>NC_092859.1:121079420-121084082 GCF_032062135.1 Pyxicephalus adspersus | reverse complement strand
GATACCGGGCACTACTGATCCCTGCACATGGGAGATACCGGGCACTACTGATCCCTGCACATCGGTGCTGGAGGAAGTTTCCCAGAGAACTAAGAAGCCCACATGTGAGTAGTAGGGGTCCCATCATGGTATGCCATTACTTACTTGTGTCTGTACGGATTTCATGCAGTGGACAATGCTTGCTCTCCGGGATTTTGCAGCTCCGATCCCGATGCAAAGATTCTTTTAGTCCTTATTCGGCACTTTGATGTGTGGCGGAGGGCTGTACAGGGTGCTGTGTGCCCCGGGGGGGGTAGGAGGGGCAGTGTGTCCTCAGCATGGTGCCCGGGCACTCCCCATACACAGGTTAGGACATCACACACCCCGCACCATGCAAGCTGACTGCCAGAACTAAACATTCGGGAGAGGAAGCAGCAACCTGGTGCAGGAGGGGGAGGGAAGACTTCTCATGTGGGAGGATCCCTTGTGTGCGAGGGGCGGGCTTGTTGTGTGTGGGCGTGTTTATGGCGTGTAAGGGGCGGGGTCAGGCGGGAAGGGCGTGAGGAAGCTGGGCTCAGTGACACTAGGTCTGAGGGGAGATGGAGGAGGTGGCTGGCTGGTTGTATCTCACTCACTCATTCACTCACTTTTCCCTTGGATTGCCTGCAGGTAATGTACTGCTGTGATATAGGCAAGGGAAGCTGCTGTCTTCACACATTTGCATTTATTCAAATACACAGAAGCCTCTTAGGTGGAGGAGCCCATTCAGTTGCAAATATCTAGAAAGCCGTATCTATAAATATATATGTAAAATAATGTGTAAGAGATATAAGAGTAACCAGCACATATCTGAGGGACAGTAAAAAGGGATAAAACACGTCCTATTATCTAATCTTCAGCATGCGCAGAATGAGGTGCCTCAGGCAAGGCCGTATTCACTACAATGGGCTCAACGGTTGCCAAGGGCAACACAATGTTTTGGTCTCCTTAACCACACCTTGTCCTATTGAACCTTACAATGGCAAATGCTTACCCCTACCAAAACTCTATATTGCCCTAGGGGAAACTGCTTACTACCTGAATGAATGGGGATTCACCAGATAGGTGGCCTGTGTAAATTCAAGCCTAAGAGAGCTATATAAATCCTGTTTATTAATAATAATAATAACCTTGGGGGGGGAGGGAATGATGAGAGGTCTGGGCGAAGACTCAGAAGACTCTTCATGGCATAGGGATCCATTGATCCTTGTTTGGTGGTCTGTACAGTACGGCAATATGGGAGGACATATAATACTTATAAACTTTCGGCATTTATATTGTTTTATTACCTGCTGCCCCTGCGGTCACAACCGGCTAACCTGTGTCTATTACCGTGCCAGTTACAGGAAGTCCTGATCCCGGCTTCTAAATAGTTGAAACAACTGTCAGTCAACAACAGTGAGCAACGACTGCATCTGATTGGAGGAAACACAGCATTCACTGAGTAGGGGGGCCACCATGCTGAATACTGAGAGCTAGGGTTCACCCTGTTAATGAAGGTCTCAGGGATCCTAGAAACCGTTATTAAACATTTATTCACTCCAATTTTGAAATAAGCTTGCACAACAATAGGGCAAAAAGGGAGATGCATACAAAATGTTAGTATCTGAGGTTTAGCTATGCTTTAAAATGAAGCTAAACTCAAACGTCTGGAATAATTCCTGATAAATGGTGTAAATGGTTCATGGTATATCTGCCAAAAGCTTCATAGCTGTGGTGTGAGATCTCAGGCACTGCTGCCTTTGGTGAGTACATTGGCTATAGTAGGAGGTTTGGAGTCAGCTTTGATGGTGTCATTACTGTGCTGCTGTCTGTACTCTTTGCTGGAAGCTCTGACATGTGGAAGCAAAGCTCTGCCTCTACAAAGGTAAGATACCGTGACGAACAACGTATGGAAAGTCTGTGATGGGGAAAGATCAGCTGTTCAGTTCCTATTTAAAGCAGAATGAATCCTGAAAATAAAACAAATATATGCAGGCTGGTTTACTATTGGGGGGGGGGGTTGATGTCTCTTCTGCAACAAGACAAACTTACCTGCCTGTTTCCATATTTAAACTAAACCAAACTGTTAGGCTTAGAGAGTTCCGGCACTGAAATCTTTATCTGGTGCTCCTCCAGGTTCAGGATCTTCAGTAATTTTAATTGGCCAGACCGGAATGACATGAATGTCACACATGTGCATGGAAGTTTATTCATTCCTAGTAGCTGGGTACGCCCAGACCGTAAACTGAGCTACACATGCGCAGCCCAGTGCACATTACAGGGAAGACTGCGAACAGGTAGGTAAGTATGTTTTATTGCACGGACGTGCAATGCTGACATTGCCTACACACATTTTTTTTTTTTAATTTAAAAATTAACCCTACAAAAAAAGTAGATGTCATGCTGCCTTCTATAGTGCATTGTAGCTCTAGTTTTACAAAAATAATCTTGTAATACAAAAGCTTCTATGTGTACGAGAGATCATCTTCATTTGCACATGGCAACTCAGAGTTTGATCAGCTTTGCATTGTTCTCTGTTCTTTTGAATGCAGCAATGTTGGACCTACAATGCACAGCATGCCATGTCCTATGGCTGACCAGCCCCCAGTGTTTGTGTCACTTCCACCATGCTGACCGCACCTACAATACTGCACATGTCGGGAAGCACCGGTGTCACAATGTCCCACATTATAATATCATCTGAAAGCAGGACCAGAAATATTAAGGATTGAATGAATGCCATGCAATCCAGCCATAGGAAGGAACAGCTAACCATTTACCCCAGAATAAATGCTAATAAGAAAATAACTCTGCCTTTCCTTGTCACATGCTTTGTTTGGCATTCCAAGCATACAGTTGCATCCAAATGGTTATTGGAATGTGTTTGAATTACAAATGAAGCATATAAAAGGAATGCTAATGGACATTTACCCTAAAGGTGAACAGAAAATGAAGCAGCATGAACCTTTCCCCCTTCTATCTCTGTGCTGGTGTTGCACCATTCCAATAACATATCATATTGGCATATTATTGCATGTTATGTTTGAGCAACTCAATAATTTTATTGGGCTGACAATACACAATGAACAATTATTATAAACCATGTTTTATTTGTTGCAGTTACAATGACCCGACCCTTTTATGGAGAAGGTAAGATGCGCTAGAGGAAATCCTGCTGCATCATGTGGACTAGTAAGAATCAGTGGTCATAAGGGGCTAGTTGTTTAACGATCCGGACTGGCAAATTACTAAACAGCATTGGGAGACATTGCACTAATACTAGATTTTCATAAAACTCTGGTGTCTGTACAAAGCTTAGCGTAAGACTAAACAAGATACTACCGTGTGCCATGGCTTTGAACAACTATAAATAATGTGGCACCAAAGATTGGGGTTTTAAGTTTAATTTATTACACCACAATTGGATGCAGGTAAAATTCTAAATGTATTAATTACACATATGAAAAAATATCAACTATTTAAACATATAAACGAGTTAAAATATCAGTGTGATAGAGGCAGGTAAATACATTTTTGATACAGTTTACATAAATTAAAAAATGTTTCACCTAATACATAATTATCATATATAGGATACTTTCACTTGGTAACATGTTTCACATAGTCTTTTCTGCTTTATCAGACCAGAAATGATGTTAGATAAGTGCAGTACATAGGTTTTGAGCAACATTGAACTTTACCAAAGGAACGCTTTTAAACATATGGAAGACAAGCTTGTTTACATATAGATTTATGGTAATGAAGTGAACAAAAGGAATTGTTTAGGGTTAGTTAACACCTCTTCAACAACAATTCTAAAGAACGGTAGGGGTTCAACATCTAACTGCTGCATCTCCCCATTGGCTCCTGATCCATAAAGGCAGTTTCAGGTCCCTATTTATATTCATAGATGATCTCCAGCAAATTGCACACCTAAACCACACCATTTCAGCCATGCTTCCGGCCTACCCCTTTCTAACCACCATGCTTTTCTATTGGCTAATGTGTCCACCCATCATTTTTATAGGCACATAGCAAACCCATGCAGAACAAAATTTTAACAAGGTTGTTATTGTTTCCAATTTTGGGACATCCCAGGGAGCAGTAAAGGTCATCTAGGTCTGTAAGTATGACACTAAGGCTACGTACACACGTCCTATGGTTCTCATGTGTACAGCGCTCGTCCTCCATCATCTGGACCACTGCCCTGGCAGATCCACGGACGACGAACGACCTTAATGGAAGCGAAGTGGGAGAGCGTGCAGCAGGGTGCCGCTTCGTCGTTCTCCCCCTTCCCTCCTAATAGAGCAGAATGGTGCTTCACGTACAGCACTCATTTATACATCTTGCAGTGCTTAGTTGCTGGAAAGGATCGTGAATGACCCTTTCCAACGACAATTATTGAACGTTTGTATGAAGCTTAAGACGTATTCCTTGTATGGATCAGAAGCCATTTTAAAAAGAAAGAACCCTGAAGGCTAGCTAAAAACATTCATTTTGGGATAATCAAAAATGAAGATAGAAACCTGTGATGTGGACAATAGGTGAGGCCTTTAATGTGTTACAAATCATTATCAGACAATAAACACCTCTATAGTATTTTGGAAATAAAGATTGTGCTTTACTAATGCTTGTTTACAAATAGAATGTAGGTATTCAATT
>NC_092859.1:121049324-121078288 GCF_032062135.1 Pyxicephalus adspersus | reverse complement strand
CTCTCTCTCTCTCTCTCCCTCCCTCTCTCTCTCTCCCCCCTTATAGCTAGAAGGTCATTTCGGTACCTGGTTGCATAGTCCAATTTTTGCTTACTTACTCATTACTTGTCTAGGTTTATATTCTGTGTTTGTTTTTTCCCCAAACATGGTGTTGGCATTGTGGCCAAACATCTCCACTTTAGTCTACCCTGATCAAAAGACATTGTTTCAGAAGTCTTGTGGCTTGTTCAGATGCAACTTTGCAAACTTAAGTCATGCTGCCATGTCCTTTTTCAAGAGAAAGGGCTTTATCCTAGTAATTACTAAGCCTAGTTGTTTTTTCCTAATTGTATCTTTATGAACTTTAACATTTACCATTTTACCAGTTCAAAAAAAGGATATTGTGAAATTGGAGAGTGTGCAGAGAAGGGCAACTAAACTAATAAAAGGAATGGAGGAGCTCAGCTATGAGGAGAGATTAGCTGAACTGAATCTATTCTCCCCTGAGAAGAGACGTTTAAGGGGGGATATGATCACCCTGTATAAATATATAAATGGTCCATATAGAGAACTCTCTTCCCAACTATTCACTCTAAAGTCATTACAAAGGACAAGGGATCATTATTTGTGTCTGGAGGAAAATAAATGGAATCTCTAGATAAGGAAGGGATTCTTCACAGTAAGGTCTGTGAAAATGTGAATTAGTCTCCCTAAGAAAGTAGTTTTAGCAATTTCTGTAGATTGCTTTAAGAAAAAGTTGAATGCTTTTCTAGAAGCATAGAATATAACTGTGTATTAAGGCTTTAAAGTAAAGATAACAAAGACTGTTCATCCAGGGAACATCTGATTGCCTCATGGGATCAGAAAGGAATTTTCTTTACCTATTGGAGCAAATTGAACCAGGGGTTTTGGGGGGAGGGGGGGGTGCCTTCCTCTGGATCAACTAAGTCTATAGGGTTTTTTTCTGGGATATGTTTATTTCCCTAGTGGTCAAACGTGATGGAGTTGTGTCTTTTTTAAACGTAACTGACTATGTAAGTACGGTATGTACCATGCTGATGCCAGTGGAGTCTGAGATGTATTTTTTTCCCCAATTTTTCTGAACATTGAACTGTCTGACTTTGAGGTGAATTTGCTGGGACATTTACTACTGTAAAGATTGCCAACCGTCCTAAATGTTTTCCACTTGTAAATAATCTTTCTCATTGTAAATGATGGACATGGAAAGAAGCCTTATATTCCTTTGCAGATCAATGGAAAGCAATATTTGCTTTTCTAAGATTATTGCTGAAGTCTTTGGCATTTTTTAACACACATCTGAATTCTCTAGACAAGCAAACTGACAAACATTCTGTTTTTTTTTTTAGAGGTGGTCACACTTTCTGATGATTAAAAATTTAAGGGCATTTCATCAGTAGCACCTTGCTGTATATTCTCCCACCTACTATAACAGTGGTAAGGGTGTAAACATTTTTTACATGCTACCGCTTTGTCTACATTTTGACTTAGCTCTGGTTAAAAAAATAATGATACAATGTCATTGTCATGTGTTGTTGTCCAACTGTGGTTGTATTTACCTAACTTCAAGACCTGCTAAGAACCAGATAATTTTTTTTATGTCCCCATACACAAAACTAAAGAACTGAAAGAGGACATACTTTCTTTTTCACATTGTTTAAATATATGACATGAGAGCAGTAAGGGCCCTTTAAAAGGAGTCTCAACAAACTACATTTGGATGTGCAGCTGTTTGCTAATTGGAGTAACAAGTCACCGTCATGTCTTTCAGTATCCAAATTTGTGGCATAATGTGTGGATGCCCATATACAATAACAGGTGGACACCCCTAGTGCTAGTGATCTGAGATAATGCCTAAATACAGTATTTATAGAAAGAGAGAGGAAGATAATACTATATATTTATATATTGCTGTATTTACCATTGTTGATAAAAATAGAACAGGGTTACATTTTATGACATTGGTCATAATTAGCGGATCTGCTTGGATTTAGTTCAGCTTTGCCACTGAATTCTATGAATGAGTGATTCTTGGTATTCAATTCTGGCCATTTGTACGGTGAATAGGCAAGCTATTGTCAAAAGCATGGGAAGTCAGGAACTGCCATGGGGAATGTGTACCAAAGCCAAAATGTAAAATCAAATAATAAAAGTTATAAAAACAGTATCTCTCCTTACACATAATTGTTAGCTCTCTCGAACAACTCCAACACAAAATTACAATTTCCTTTTCAGACACAAATTTGCTATTTGTGGACTTCCCAAACCATGAGGATTCACCTTTATTACTATTAAGGGGTCTCTCCACCCACATCTTTGGAGATACTACTTAATCTCTTCCTCAGTTTCAGTTCTTCTACCAAATGTATCCTCTGCCACCTCCGTCTGTAAGCTTGATTGAACAGAGTTCTCCTCACCTTCTGTGCAATTGTATGCACTTACTATGCATATAGTTTGTTATCTGCAGCCCCTATTTTACGTACAGTGCTGTATAATATATTGGCGCTTTAAAAATAAAAGCAAAAAATAAAAACACAGAATGAGGGGATTTCCTCCTCTACTTCCTCTTGGCTTTAAAATATAGGACCACATGATGCAAAGCTGACATAAAGTACCGGAAACTTCCCCATGCACATGTGCAGGCCATGGCACAGAGGTCTGACAAGATCAGAGTAAAAAACTTTCTTTTTTTGGACATTAATGCTGTGCAGAAGTACTTTCTGTGTGATCTAAACTCTGACACAGATAACTATCCCAATGACATCAGGTCCCTTGTTTTCTTCTCCATCCTGACAGGACTCTAGTTTGTAGATGGTAAAAGCAGAGTGCTGTCAGAGTGGAGATTCTTGTTCTGAAGCAAACATAAGCCAATGCACACTAATAAAGCAAAAACTAACAAAGCCCAATCTAAATTGCTCTTTACTAAAACTGGAATGAATCAAATGTAACAACTTCCTCTTCTCACAACTTTGCTATCCAAAAAATACTAAAGTAATTCCTGACATTGCCCATATCTCAGCAAAACATTTGTTATTCTCACTTCCTACATATGGTACATTTGCTAAAAGTAAAGATGTGCTGGATTGGCTTTTTCCCGTTGCATCTTACACATAATTTTGTTCAAGGAAGAAGAGATTTTCAAGTGGAACCTCAAAAGAATGATACCAATTGGCTGTGTAATTTTAACCCACCCAACTCTTGACAAATTCAATGTAATATTGGCTCACACAGTGCCAACAGATACATGAAAAAACAAGATACAAAATGTAACAGATGTAAACTGTAAACAAGAAAAATGTACACTACTGTTATGGTAATATACTATTTCAGTACATGTTTTAAATAGTTCTACATGGGAATAGAATTAGGTTGTGAATTAATTAATGGTACCAGTTGAAATTAAAAACAAATGGAAATGTGCAAAACTTATTTAGAAATTAGCCCAGAAAGTTTTTAGGCGTGTAATGTGGTAGCTATTAGTGTAATTTTGCTTTTAATGTGTTCTTCCTGTTCAGCTAGCTTGAATTGCCTCTGGCATTGTGCTGTGCCATAGTGTGGAAAATGGTTCAGCAGTGCTTGGAGCACAAAAGACACTTTGTCTGTAAATAAGGCCTCAAGGCTCAATCAAGTTGGTCTAGAAACTAAACTATAAAAAGATAGATCGTTTGTTATGAGCCTGACAATAAAATAAAAAAATATAAAATAAGGTTAATCAGGTTGTTGCAGTATTCAGTATGCAATTTAGAAATGCCTGATGTTAGCAAATTCACCATTTGTTAGGCTGTTGTATCCATATTTGCATATTATTCATTTTGAGATATGCTGCTTGCTTCTACCCAAGAATTTGGTTTATAAAGCACTTAAATGTGTTTAATTTTTTCATTTTGGATGGGATCACTACTACCTGCTCCATTGGACTTTGAAAAGTATCACAGTGTGGTAAAGGAGGTATCCTTACATAAAAAAGGAATTCAAATATTGTTAGGTCTGTCCAAAAGAAGTGATAGGAGTTTTCTTGATTCATTTATCCTCATTGGGGAGATTCTTCTGTCCCAATGACATGAGCAATATATAGTGCAGGAGAGAGGATGGTAAAAGAACAGAACAAACATTCCCAAAAGGTTCATAGTTAGGCTACTTACACGGGTAACGTAGATGGGAAGAAGATTGCTGGTCTCATTGCGCATGCGTAAGATTGTCAAATTTTTGTCTCTTATTAAAGGACTCTTTTTGCATATGCCCAAGATCTGGCATACACAGAAAGAGCAGCCAAGAGCCTCCCATGATGCATGACGTAAGTTTTCCAGGAGGCTCTGCTCTGCCTTTTCTGCTGCTGCGATCAAGACAGAAAGGGGAGGTGATGCACCCTTTTTTTTAAAGAAAAACTTAACCATTCACGCCTCTAAACAATTGCATTTCTTTATAGAACAATCCTAATCCCCTAGAATGTCCTACTATTCCACATCCAAACATCCAAAAAATTGGGTAACATACTAGAAGGTAATATGTTTAGATTCTTCCAATTTTTAGCTGATTATACTCTTTTCTGACTTTCAGCTGTGGCATGATTCTCACACACAGCTCTCCTTGCTACCTTTAGCACTTCCTGATAATTCCATAATCATTATTCATTATCAAACATTATTCCACATCCTAGGCAAAAAAAGTATATTTAACCACCCTTCAGACAGCAACACATGCTGTCAGTTCTGACTAGATATCCTTGGTAAAACCTGTCACCACTGTAGTCTGATTCCCGTTACCATAAGGGTTTCCCTTTTATCTATGTCCCCTGTGATTCAGCCCTGTAGGCCATGACCTGGTAGCCATCCATAGCAAAGTCATCTGTTCCCCAATAGGAGTGGTGGTCCAATGTCCTTAGCTGGGTGCTCTAGTAAAGGCTGGTGGGTTGGTTAGACCCTTTATCCTGGGCAAGCTTCTTCAAACTGTTAATGCAGGTCATGCCACCTTGTGTGTTGTGGCTTCATAATTGCAGCTCAAACTCTGGAGATGTAGTTAGGTAGAGGCCAGATGTAACAGACAGGTCTCACTGAGGCATTGACAAAGAGTAACAGATAGTATATCTCCTTACTGAACCAGATTTACCTTTTAAAAAGTTAAACTCACAACACCCCTTGATTACCTCCAACACCCTCCCCAACTAATTGCTGTTACTTGATATATCCAAGTCTTTTCTTTGGGTGTCCATGTTGCTGTCTGGGTAACATTGGCATTTTCTATTGGCTCTCTACTGGCAGAGTCTTCCTAGACTGCACAGTGTGATGATTTTACACATTACTGTGCTACCAGCCATCACTTCCGGAAGCATCACTGGTAAGAGACACAGTTTTGTGGCCTCCAGAAAGTAAAAAATCTTTGCTTGAAGATGAGCTTTCTATATTTGAGGTATACACCATATCTAGTGCTATTGCACCATGAAATGGTGCAAATAAACATCTAGACGCATAGGGCCTGATTTATTAATATAATATTAGTTATAATAATAATAAGTTCTCCAAGGCGGATACACTTTCATCAGTCAAAATGGGTGATCCATCAAACCTGGAATAAATCTGGTCCAGAATTCAAAGCTTTAAAAACTCAGGCTTATGGTGGGATGCGATCACATGCGCAGAGATGGCGGGAAAGAACTCAGGCAGAATGTTTCAAAAAATAGACACTGGTGGCTAAATGAACAAGTAAAAAGATATAAAAGTACTACAGGTTTGCATCATTTATTTTTTATTTACTTTTAACATTTGCATAGCCATCTCTGTGAACATTACCTTGTGAACAAAATATTTTACATTTATTTTTTGATTAGCAATATTTATTGATTTTACTAGTATGTTTACTAGTATGTTGTAAGGAAATGTAAGGTGTGGAATTTTGGTAAGACTCGGAGTAAAATTTTTTTTGTGCTTTTGCTTTTGAAATTAGTTGTACCTTTTTTACCTTGAAACTCTCCTCTTCCTCCCTTCCTCCATTTATCTGTTCCCTTGACATGAATATTCTGTTCTAAGAAAACCACAAGGACATTTGTCATGTCTGCTAGTTGTTTTATAGTCATGTGATCATGCACTGATTATGCTTTTGAACTTGTATATAAACTGTGTGCAAACAATAAAGTTTTGAGAGTGATTTAACTACATGCTAGCGTGGTGTCATTATCGCTCTCCCAGCGCTGAAGGCAGAAATCACTGAGCAGAGGGTCCAGAAGTGTTCCAGGACTACTTACCGCCATACCATATGTATCCCAAGGTAAACAATTATGTGCACAGAAAGACATGTAATAAATATTGATAAATGTCACCCTAAACTCATTTGTATGTCTTTGGTATTATCTTAAATATTCTTTGTATATTTTTGTGGCCTTTGTTGCACACACCACGTTTTGCAGCAGGTGCTTCATCTGTATTGAAGTGCCATAGGTAAGCAGGTGAACATCAAATCACTTTTAAGAAAAGCAGGCTGACCTTTTAGTGGCAAAACACTTACTAACCAACTAACTACATTACTAAGAATCTGTGGGTTGCTAATGGAGAACTATAGAATGCATAGTAAAAAGAGTTTCAGAACACCCTAGTTGTTCCAGTTGTTTATTAGAATCTACACAATTTATTGATTTTCTATACCCCAAACCTTAAAGCATAAAACACAAAAACAGAAATAACAATGAAATCATTTTAGCAAAAGTGAATCTAAAATTTAGACCAACGAATCAAAATGTTTAAACTATGTTTGAGCACACATGGTTTTTGTATGTCGTAATTAGGTGAAAGGGTGGTCCTAAGTGTATAACAGGGTGGGCTCTATTTATAAAACAAGGAATCAGACATTCCCTAAAATATTCCCTTGAGGGAATCCTCCAGGTCTATGTGTTCTGATGGCAGTAATTGATTCCCACTAAAGAATGTTTAAGAGAAAGTCAGATTCAGTTTTAAAAATGAAGCCCTAATTTTTAAACATGGAAGAAAAAGCATACTTTTTTTATTTTTTTTTTTACAAAGTATGCATTTTTTACAAAAATACATAAATTTTACACTCAGTAAAACAAAATGCCTGGCATATCTTTTTTCCCTAGGCTTCTAATAATCAAAAATATGGCTTTAGGTAGTAGTCATTGTATAAAACAGTTATTTAGGTTCAGCAGAGAACATTCAGAATGTTTAACACTCAATACCCTTTACTGAAGCCTTGGTGAAGGGTTTATCCAAAAGCAAAATAATGATGCAAAACATAGCTCCAGGCTACATCAGCACTACTTTTTAAAAAAAGAACGCTGTGGTATGCTTCAAATCATGATATGGTCAGTCTCAATACCTAAGCTGCTTTGCAATGAACCAAAAAAATGAAAGAAAATATCCTACACGTATAACATATTTGTGGGAATATCTGAAAAGTGTTAGTAAGGACTTTGTAAACAATTCTGTGTGATAACAAAATGAGTGTGTTTAGTTTATTTATTCCATTTTCAATTGTGTATGTTCATGCCTTAATTTCAAAATACTTTGAGATATTCAGCTGTGTTAATACAACTTGGAAAAAAAAAAGTGGATTGATTGGTTATATGTGTATTTTTTTGTGAATTCTACGGCACAGTCCCTAACAAAGAGAGCAAAGGATTCAAGATAGGCCTGGAGACGGAGACCAAGGGGCGATAGGCAGAGGGCCGGCATGACTGGGGGGGGGGAAGGATGAGCAGGGAGGGAGTTGCTAAGGTGTTATGGAAAATAATTGTGGTGTAACTGATAGGTCAAGTAATAAAAATAAAACAATGGGTAGAGAGTAGGTAATAAAAAGAGGGGCAAAGTGGGAGTAGGTCATAATTTAGTTGGAAAGGAGATGGTTAACTTACCGTGGTCTTCCTTTAGTTCTGTCATGGATACTGTCGAGGCTTTATGGGCTCAGTTGAAAGAGATGGCAGGGAACAAGGGCCCTGATTGGTTGGAAGAGCAGTTATCTGCAGTGTTTAGGGGGGCCTCTACAGCTTCTGGTACTACAGGGCCAGAAGTTGTATGGCCACAGAGGTCTAGGCCTTCGGTGCGCTTGACACTTGAGGTCTCCAGGGCTCGGCGCCACATCAGGAGCCCCTTACAGGACCCTCCAGGCCCCCCCGCAAAAATCCCTGTATCCAGAGCGGCGGGTAGCTCTGGGAGGAATCCCCTACTTAGACGGAGCTCCAAAGAGTGGAGCCCTAGTTTGGTGTGTTCAAGGGCCCTCTCTTAAACTACTGTATCTCAGGAGCAAGCGGCCCCTTCCATTTCTAAGACACACGGTCCCGTGTGTGAAGAGGCCCAGCGAGGGAGTGAATCGGTAGCGGGCTCCGCCCTGTCAACAGGCACGGCCAGAGGCCCTTCTTCCGAAAGATGACTGGAGCGGAGAGGCCACGAGACACCTAGGTCCCATGTGGAAGTATGCGGTGAGAAGGATGGCAGCATGGTGCGCAAGATGGCGGCGGGCGGAAAGACAGTCCCTGGTAAGATGTCGGCGGCATCCAAGATGGCGTCGGGAGGCGAAGCAGGAACTTCAAAGATGGCATTCGCTGCATCTTCGTCATCCATGAGGGAGCTAACCGGAAGTGACGGTGGCAGAAATGCTTCATCTGTGCGATGCGGTTTCCGGTCCTCAGCCAAGTTGGACTCCTGTTTGGGGACAGTAGCGCCCGGATGTTGTGTGGGCTCGGCCAGTCTGGTGGCGGAAGAGGAGGAAAAATCGGAGGGGGAGTTCTCTGATGCAGAAGCCCAAGAGAAGGTGAATTATGCAGCGGCGCCTGATGTTCCAAACACGGGGCCTGCAGGCGGTATAGCAGCGAGAAGTGAGAGTAAGAGGGGTATTGATAGGGGGGTAGATGGGGATGAGGTTTGTGGTTATAGGGTAGGTGATAATGCTTATAAATGTTGGGGTATGGGTTTGGGGGGGCAGACAAAAAGGGGAGCAGTGTTGCAAAGTATGTCGGGTTCAAAGGTCAATGCCACAGGTTTTAGATATTAGAGCATAATTACTGAATTTTTTGCAGCAAGGCTGGGGGGCAGTAGGGCCACAGCCTGAAGGGGAACAAAGAAGTGGGGGTCAAGTTAGAGGGGGGGTGCAGGGGTAGGACAGATGGGGGGGCATGCGAAGAGACCAGTGTCGGCGAGGGACAGTCATATGACAAGGAAGCAGCATCTGGGAACATCCAGGTAAGTGTTGGAGACAAGGCAAAGGGGGAGGTGTAATCATTATCGGATGATTGCTAGGACCTTTTCAAATTGGTTACAGGCCTTTTCAATATTGGCTAGTGTGATAGGGGAAAAGACGCTTGAGCACTGTTCAGCAGTGTTTGGTTATCTAGATGGCATTGCTTGGTTGCGTTACAACTAACAGTTTTGTCAACAGATGGCTGTACGTCCATCTTTACGTTGGGATCACAGGGACATCGGCTTATGGATGAAGCTGATGACCTCAGCAAGAATTGGCCCTCAGTCCTTTCTTGGACTCAGGGCCTTGTAGATTTGAAAGCGCATGTCGTTTCTGACATGAATGTTCCGGGTGCGGTGGTGCCCACGGGTTCTCGTGATGTGCACGTCAGTATAAACCAAAAGGTGGGGAGTCAATTGGAAAAAGGGATGACACCGGTTCTACTAGAAAGGATGCTGCCTTTCTTAAATAGATATCCCAAAAAGGAGGTGGCCTGAATTTTGGTTAAGGAATTTAAGGAGGATTTCCATATTCCTAGTGCCATGGATTTTGTACCGCCAAAGAGGTAAGTTTAGGTAAGATGGCTGGACCATTTGCGGACCCGCCTCTGCGGGACCTGGTGGTATCACCTCTAGGATTTGTTCCAAAGGAGGAGGTGAACAAGTTATGGCTTATTCATCACCTATCCTTCCCGCAGGCTGGGTCCGTTAATTCGGCCATAGACCCCGGTTTGTGCACAGTGTCGTATGTGTCCTTTGATTCTGCAGTAAAGTGGATGAGGAATTATGGAAGGGAGCATTACTGGTAAAAGTAGACATTGAGGCCGCCTTTCGTTTGCTACCAGTACACTCTGATAGCTTACGTTTATTAGGTTGCAAATGAGAGGGCATGTATTTTGTAGATAGATGCCTTCCCATGGGTTGTGCAGTATCCTGCTCCTTGTTTGAGACCTTCAGCTCATATGTAGAATGGGTGGTCAGGGACCTGACAGGGGTGCAGTCGGTTTTGCACATCTCGAAGATTTCTTATGTGTAGGGCCTCAGGTTTCCAAGTTTGCCATGTGCTATTAGGCACATTGCAATATGTGGCTGAAAGATGCGGTATACCATTAGCGCAGGGTAAGACAGAAGGCCCAACTACAGAAATGTCCTTTTTTGGGATCGTAATCGACACACAGTCAATGGAATGCAGGCTGCCGGAGGGTAAGTTGTTGGCCTTTCGACAGGAGGTGTTGGCTAAGAGTAAGAAAAAGCTGCCAAATACAGTCACTGCTGGGAAAATTGAATTTTGCGTGCACAGCTGGTGTGCGATGCCCTTCTTATTATGTGCGTTTGAGTAAAGAATTGAGGGATGACCGGGAGGTTTGGAGTGTCTTCCTGGCAGATTTCAATGGCAAGGCGCTGCGGATGCAGGGCTCGGTGGACAATCCGGATCTGGAGTTATTCACTGACGCAGCAGGGTCGGTAGGCTATAAAGTGTATTTCCAAGGGGCTTGGAGCGTGGGTGTGTGGCCCAAAGAATATGCGGAAGAGGGTTTGCTGTCCAATTTGGTGTTCCTGGAGCTTTTTCCTATTGTGTTGGCAGTGAAATTGTGGGCCAAAAGGTTGGAAAATAAGAAAATTTGATTCCATTGTGACAACTTGGGAGTAGTTCAGGCGGTAAACAAGGCATCTGCTTCATCAAAGCCAGTGATTCGTTTGTTAAGACATTTAGTTTTATTGTGCATGCGATTTAATGTGTTTTTATGGACGGTCCACATTCCTGGTGCAACTAACAGAGTTGCGGATGCTTTGTCTCGGTTGCAGTGGGATGCGTTTCGGTTGCTGGCGCCAGAAGCAGAGCAGTACGAAGTCCTTTGCCTGATGGAGTTGTGGCAGGTAGTCATGGGAAGGTGATGGAGTTGATCAAACGGTCATTGTCTGCGGCTACATGGTTGGCATATCTGTCTATTTGGAAGGAATGGTTTAAATTTTGTGATGAGTTTGGGGGAAGAGGATTTTATTTCACTGTTGTTGTGCCTTTTGTGTAGAGCTTGGGAAAGGGGGGAATCTGTTTCAAAGGTTAATAAACAGCGGGATTGGCAATTTTGTTTAAGTGGTTGGGGATTAGGGATGTGACTAAAGCTGCGTACACACTTCCAATTTTTATCGTTGGAAATGAACGAACGACGAATGATCGATTGGGCAAAAATCGTTCGTAAAAAAAGTAACCGACGCCGACGAACGAGGATAGTCGTTGGAAATGAACGACGAACGACGATTGGCCAAAAATCGTTCGTAAAAAAAGTAACCAACGACGCCGACGAACGAGGATAGTCGTTGGAAATGAACGACCGGACCGGCGGATCGGATTGGACGACGATCGTTGACCATCTATCGTGTGTACGGTCGTTCATTGATCGTCCATGGTCTGAGCATGCGCGGTGAACGAACGTTCGCTCACTTCCTGTGGTGCACGTCACTTCCTGTATCTTTCAAACGATCGCATCTATCGTGTGTACAATATCTGCGAACGATCGTGTCATTATCTGTATGTACAGGATCGGTGCTATACGATCGTTCGCAGATATCGTGCAGGATCGTTCGTCGTTCGTTTACCAACGATAATAATTGGAAGTGTGTACGTAGCTTTAGTCTTTTGTGGTACGACAGGCGGTGAAGGGATACAGAAAGAGGTATGTTTTGCCCGATTGGAGGCGTCCGGTCTCTTATGCAATGTTGTTGTCCTTACTGGGGCGGTTGGAGGGAGTTTGCTGTTCGCATTACGAGGTCCTTTTGTTCTGTGCAACTATTGTTTTAGCATTCTTTGGTGCGTTTAGGATAGGTGAGTCCTGTAAAGGGGAGAAATGGAGGGGTTCAGAGGAGAGATGGGGTCTGTCACCAGGACAGGGTAGTGGTGTGGATTAGTAGGTCAAAAACAGACCAGGAAGGTAGGGGTTTTACAGTGGTGCTGGGTCAGGTGCTGGGCAGTAGGGCATGAGAGCGTAAGACCAGTATGTGAGGGTTCTTTTGTTGCATAGCGATGGAAGTGCACTGTCCAGGTATCAGTTTATGACCGTGTTTCGCAGGTGTCTAAAGGCAGAGGAGCTGGAGGAACAAGGATATGCTTCACATTCCTTCAGAATTGGGGCAGCCACAGAGGCCCTAAGATGGGGACTGGGTGACCCAACCAATAAAAAGAGGTCGGGGTGTCCTCGTTTCAGGTTGTATGTGCGCCCACACCTGGTGGAAGTATGAGGAGGTGAGGGTACTTCTCATGAGCTGATTGGAGACCATAGGCATGGATAGATGTAAAAAAAAAATTAATAAATAGATAAATATAATATAAAAAATTTATATATATATATATATATATATGTATGTAGAAGAGCTGTTGCCATTTTCTGTTTGTTTCGTTTAGGTATGGGCCCCTGCCTGATTTGGGTCATAGACAATCTTATGTGAGCTAGGGAGCCTGGAGAGCCGACGTGAGTTAACATAGTGGAAGTTTTACATTGTTGCAAACAGTCAGTTGATGTATCATAACAATAAGTAGTGGTGCCGTCACTTTTATCCAACCATGTGCAAATTATCTTTTCATTTTGGTTAACTCTGATTCTCCAGGGGTGATGGCGTTTCTGATCATTCAAAGGTTCTATATACACATAGGAGGTGTTGGTGCATGTAGATTTTCCTAGTAAATTCAGAGATGATTTATTCCTGGGGGTACTTTCATGTGGAAATACCCTGATGTTCAAACAAATAACTGACTTATGACCCATAGATTTAATAGTAGAGAGGGCTACTTTATCCGTGGAGCTTGCCCAAATGTCATTTGTACTAAACTCACTGAAGTTGACTGGAACTGGGGTCAAAGGAATACCATCTGAGTGGTAAGGCTTATGTGAACACACCCAGCAGTGTGTTAAGTTGACCCTCTTACTGGCTAAAGCATGTAGTTTGAACACTTGATTGTTTGTTTTCTAGGCACAGTGTTGGCACAAGAGGAATATGAGTAGTAGTGTCGTTATACCATAGTATTTACTCATCTTTGAACTCTATCTTTTTGCAATGACTGGTGTGGATCCATGTGGGCTTGCCTTCCAACTTCACAGCTGTAGTTGTGGTCAAGAGGATTTGGAATGGACCTTCAAATAGTGGTTGGAGAGGACTCCTAACATGGATTTTAGTGAGCAGTCAGTCCCCAGGTTTCAAGTTGTGGCTTCTACTCACGGAGTCTGGATCTGGAATGGAATCAAAAACAAGCTTGTGCACAAAAGTTAGCTTCTTGTGCAATTGAATCATGTATTCACATAGATCATTATACATCACAGCAGTAGAGGAGGTAAAGACCCGTTTTGGGTGGTCCCCCAAATAGTATTTCAAAGTCCCTTTCTCTTCATGATTGGAGTCATTCTAATGCTATAGAGTACTATAGGGCAGAAGGGTTGGCCAGGGGGCTTTGATGCCCTCTGCCTCCTTCTCTTTGATTAGTTTGGCCAGCCTATTTTTAATTATCCCATTGATTCTTTCAACTTTCCCTGAGATTTGGGGATGATAGGGGGTGTGAAACACTTGTTCAATCCCCAAGTCTTGACAAATTATTTGCATGATCTGACTTGTAAAGTGCGTACCTCTGTCAGATTCAATTGTCTCTGGTATTCCATATCTACAAATTACTTCTGATAGTAATTTCTTTGCAGTACTCTTTGCATTTGCCCTTGTCACCAGCCACGCCTCTACCCACCCTGAAAACATATCCACACACACTAAAACATACGATAGTTGCCAGATTTGGGTAGCTGAATGTAATCTACCTCCAACCCCTGGAATGGATAAATTGGCCTAGCTAGGTATTTGTGAGGAGTTTTTATTACCCTACTGGGGTTATTTTTGGCACAGATCACACATTTGTTCACATAATCTTCCCACTTTATTGTTCAATGTGCCACACCTGTGAAATAGCCTGTTTCATTGGGCTGGGTGCAGTGTGGCTAGGCTGATGGGCAAGCTGCGGGATCATCTCTTCTGCAGTGGTGGCACACAGTCATTTATTTTGAGAACTCCTTCTTCATCTTTATAGGCCTCACGCTTAGACATTCAGTGTTGCCAGGCTTCTGATGCATTTTCATGGCTGTAACAGCTTTAAACAACTAGTCATCACTGACATCTTGATTCTCTGATGGTAGAGCCACTTGCACTACCTCAGGTGAGGCTTGTAAAGCAGTATCACGTGCAGTTTAATCAGCCAGTTGATTCCCTTGTTCTTCAGGAGATGTGCCTTTGGTATAAGCTTTTATCTTCAAGACAGCCACCTTTTTGGCTTCAGTACAGCTGAAACGAGGTCCTGGACACACTTCCAATTTTGAACGGGAGTGCCTGCTGCAGTCTTGAAGTTCCTGTTCCTCCAGATAGGACAGATGTCATGGACAACTCAGATGTCACTGCCAACATCTATCTGCTGTGCGTGTAGATGTTGGCAGTTTTGTTTTCCACCACTTCACAGGCTCTGGTTAGGGCCACCAGTTCAGCCACCTGCGCCGACAGCAGCGAGGGAAGCAATTGGGTTTCAATCACCTCATTCAAAGTTGTCACTGCATAGGCAGTTCTTGATGAGCCATCCTTGTACAACCTAGATCTATCCACAAACAAGGTCAAGTCGGGATCTTCCAGGGGAGTGTCAAATACAGGTGAGATTTGTTGCATTTCTTCTTCCATCAGTTTCAAACAGTCATGGCCACCCTCCTCTCGTATGTCTTCTTCCCTTTCAGGTAGGAAGTTGGGTGGGTTAATGGTCATACACCTTTTCACAGTTATTTCTCTTGATTTCAGAAGAATAGCTTCATACTTGCTGAGCCTGACAGATGACAGATGCTTGGTCCTAGCTCGGGTAAGAATCTCTGTGGCTGAGTGGGTTGTGTAAACAGTCAGTAGTTGTCCCATACGAATAACATCTACCTTTTCAGTTAAAAGTGCAGCTGCTGCTACTGCTTTAGAACAGTATGGTGCTCCTTGGTTTACTGGATCTAGCTAAACACTCTCTTAGGCCACAAAATAGGTGCCTGATGGTGGCTTCTAAGTGAGTACTCCATTTCCTGTTGCTCCTTTGACAGAACAGTAGAGCTGAGAAGGTTTAGTCTCGTCAGGTAGCTTGAGTGCTGGTCCATTCTGAAAATCTGTTTTCAGTTGGGTGAAAGCCTCTTGCATTCCAGTTGACTATTCAAAGGGCCTGCTTAGGGCCTCATAGAGGGGCTTAAGTTAGTGCTGGCATCTGGGATCCACTGTCTTACGTAGAACACCATGCCTATGAATCCTACCAATTTTCTGTGATTGTTGGGCCTGGGTGGGTCAATGATGGTTGCCTTTCTGTCCTGGTCTATGTGGCATGTTCCAGGGCCTAGGCAGTTGCCTAGGAACTTGACATGTAACTTACACCATTGCACCTTCTCTTGGGACACTCTGCAGTTTTGGGTTTCTAGGAAGTTCAACAAGTTTAAGGAATCTTTCTGACATTCTTCTTTATTCTGTGTTGCTAGCAAAATGTCATTAACGTATAATAAAATAGCTGTTTTGGGGTATTTGGGCTGCCATTTGTCCAATAGTATTTTCATAGCCCTTGTAAATTCATTTGGTGAAGAAACCATACCCTGAGGTAATCTGGTCCATGTATATGAAAGGCGAACAGGTATTGGTCATCTTCATGAATTGGTATGCTGAAATAGGCATTGGCAATACAGGTGTACGCCCTTGTGCCCTCAGGTATGTTATGTAGCATTGTGTGTGGATTTGCTACCACAGGTGTGACTTTATCTATGATTGTATTGATAGCTCCCAGGTCTTGTACCATCCAGTACACAGGCTTTTCTCCTGGCTTGGCTCTTTTCCTTACAGGAAAGAGGGGTGTCTGTGCTTTGCTCTGTGTCTTTTTGATCAACTGAGCATTTGGGAGTTCTGTAATCTGTGCCTTAACCCCTGTGTTTTGGTCTGCTGAGAGTGGATACTGAGAAAGTCTGGGTATTACACTTCCTGGTTTGATTTTAATTCTCACTGGGGGAACCTCTAATAATCCCACGTCATATTTGCTTTTAGCCCACAGTCTGTTTGGTACTTGTTGTGTTACATGTGGTGGGAGGTTCTCTACCTTTGTTGTGATGTGTTCAAGTGCCATAATGGCACAGATAGTGCCTTCATCTAAAGAGTCAACATGTACTTCTACCCCATCGTTTGTGTACTGTATGCAGGCTTTGAGTTCTGACAACAGATCTCGGCCAAAGAGGTTAACAGGGGTAGTGTCTGACACTAACAATTTCTTATCCACTTGCTGATTACCAATGCCAAGTTTTAAAAGAGGTGTTTCTTTGAGAGGAACAACAACCCCACCCACACCCATAGCTGAGGGGCCTGTTTGCGAGGGGATGTGTTTTGGGAACGTTTTGCTACTCATTATGGATCGGGCAGCTCCTAAATCTGCTAAGCAACACAACTCCATATCATTTAAATCAGAAAATCTTAAAGACACAAACACATCATCGCCATTTGTTGTAGAGATGCACAAATTACCAGGTGTGAACTCAATTCTATTTCCCTGGTAATCTTAGCTTTTTGTGGCAGCTTGTGTTTGTCAGGCAGATGGCATTTGAAAGCTAAATGACCCACTCTACCACACCTATAACACCTTCTAGAAGACCTTATGTGTACACCTTGAGGTGTACAATTCTTGGTATCCTGTACTAAATACACCATTTGTCTTTTCTATTTCTAGTCTTGTCATCAATTTCTTTCTCAACTGCTGCACACAAATCACGTGACACTTGCAAATTCAAACTCTTCCATTCAGGTCTGACATTCATAAATCTTTCTCCTATTTCTTTTTTTTTATTCCCGGAACCCATGCCTGGCGCGCGGCTGTGGCGTCATTGAGAGCGTCAATGTCAACATTTAAATCACCAGCTAATTCAGCAATTCTTCTATGATATGACCATATATCTTCATCTTTATCTTGTTTAATGTCTAACAACCCTGTGGCAGTCCTTTGAGTGTCCCATGTAGATATTATGCAAATACATTTATCCCATTTTGCTTGCAACTGTTCATGACTACTGTCAGATGCAGTGAAGGGAAATCTGTCCCTTCCACTTAGACACAGAGCTTGACCAGCATTGACACTTGCTTCTGCCACCCTGTCCAGATCTTGGCTGCCAATCATCAGTCTCAGCAACTGAACAAAGTCTCTCCAACACAAATCTTGGGTGTTTTTGAGTTTGTTCATTTCACTGACATGGTCTTTGCCGGGATGTGGAATGTCTTTGGTCAATTGCACAGTCTCAAAGGCTGTATAAGGACTATAGGATGTACTGACAGTGGCAGGCAATGGGCGTCCCTGGTCATCAATACCCTGTGCTTGGGAGACCATAGTTCTTACAGGGAAGCTTGTAGCTATGCCTAATTGTTGTAAATGTAAATTTTTTACAGCTAGGTCTAGATTTAGGCATTTGTAACGAGGAGGGGGAGCCTGTACCTGCTCCTCCTGCAGAGGGGGAGATGCAACAGCACCTGGAGTTTCAATTTTTATTTTAGTTTCAGCATCCTCCTTCTCACGTGTCAGTTTTAAGTTTCTGAGTCAGGGTACGTTTTGGACTCTTTCTGGCCAATGGTTGCCTGGCCCAGACATTAGTTACTCTACCATTAATTACATGTCTATTTGTGACAGTTTCTTCATCATATTTTAATTCTAGCTTTGCAACTATATCTTCTAATTTTTCCGTCATAACAATGCCATTTCTAAAACACTTCATCAAAACATTCATTGCATCTTTCACTGCATCCCTATCTGGGCCATCAGCAATTTGGGTCAAAAACCCTTGAACAACTTCACTTTTACACATCTTTTCACTTCGTTGCATACTTTCAAGAATCCACAATTGAACAAATTCAATCCCTTTATCAGTACTCTGCAATATACCATGGAAGTGACTATACACATTCAACCACAATGATAACTCATATGTTCCTTTTTTTGGTGTCTCATAAGGAGTTTTTTTTTGGTCCACTTTACTTTACAATGAGTAGCTTTGAACAACCATTCGCCATATTTGTCATCCATTAGGGTTCTACTCCTTCTACCCTTAGGGGGTCCACTTGGCAGATTTCCCATGGTATTTAACTACCATACTATACACTGCTCCTACAGGCCAATGTTATCTAACCAACATACTATACAGTGCTCCTACAGGCCAATGTTATCTAACTAACCTATTATACAGTGCTCATACACTTACACCATATAGATTTTAATACGGCCACTTTACACTGTATAGATTTTAATACAGTCACCTTACACTGTATAGATTTTATTTCGGCCTCTCAAATTATTTTCTGGACCTCTTATGGCATAGGTGACTGCAAACTAACAAGACAAGTTCATATAAATATTGGCATGACAGTTTCTAAATTTCTAAAATAGACCAACCATATTCATTAGCAAACTAAATAGTCCTTACCACTAGTTACAAAAGGTGTTAAGAACTAAATTTATCTCACCGTCTCATCATATATCTTTCATCTTTCAGCCAGACAGCTTCCAGAACCAATCAGTACTAACCACGGAAAACTAAATGAAAGTAAGAAAAATGATCTTACCGTGCGCACTTGGTTTCTGTTCACTTACCTTGTCCCGGCAGCTCCTCCGGAGACATCCGTCCTCTTCAGTCTTCTCCCAGCCTGTGCAGTGACGATCTCCGGGGTTTCCTGGGTGACGTCGGTGCGGGCGGGAGGTGGGCCGGGAAATTCAAATCACTTTGTATTGGATTCAATACAAAAAAGCTGTATTGAGGCCAATACAAAGAAATCTTTATATAATATATATAATTTTATTATATATATGTATTACGGTATATAAGCTACTATACAGTTACGTTACACACATTACTTTTTTCTTTTTAAATATTTTTTTTTTTATGTTTTTTATACATTTTTTAAGTTATAAAGTTTTTAGTATTTGTTTATTAATAAATTTATTACATTTTGGACATATTTCGGTGAGTTATGCCTAAGAATTATAGCCTACAATCTAAAATGCTTTTTGCATGGAAGTACGCAAAGAATTAGAACACTCGGCGTTCGCGTAGGCGTCCCTCGGCGATTCCTGATGATGTCAGTGCATATGCCCGTCGACGGGGGTCGTAGCGGGAAATTCAAATATTTTGTATTGGATTCAACAAAAAGTCCTGTATCCAATCCAATACAAAATAATACAAAATATATTTATGTGGTTTTGTCTATAGATATGTGACGTTGGACTCTGTTTTAAAATTTACCACACTAGGGAGGTGTTAGAAAAATATATTACTATACAGTATACCGAATTATTGCATTTTCAGTATTTTTTATTTATTTATGCATTCTTGTTTAAGCTACATTTTGTGTTTTTATTTCATTTTATTATTAAAATGAATTTTTTTTACATGATTGTGTGTTTCAAACTTTATTATATTCAGAATATCTACTAGATCCTTGTTCTGACATATTTCTGTAAGTTACAGGTCTACAATTTAAAAAAAAACAGTGTACCGCTTTTGGTACAGAAATCTAGACATCAGTGAAACGCCCAGGAGGTTAAAGAAGATCCTTCATCTTAATATACACATCTAGCAGTTCAGCTCAATAAAGTTGATATTCCCTGGTGGATATTCCTCCAAGTCCATGTGTTTCAATTGCAGTAAGTGATTGTCCTCCGGGGAATGTTTCAGTGAATGTCAGGTTCACTACTTTATAAATTGACCCTTTAGGGTCTCCACACTTGAGAAAGTACACCATCTTTTCACATTTTGTGGTAAGTTCTACTGAGCTAAAATGTTAGATAAGTATTTGAAGATGAAGGATCTTCTTTAAATTAGGTAAATAACCAAATTTTTGTTCAACTGTTTCATTCTAAAAAGAATGAGGCAATTAATCTAAATACCATCATGAGATAATTGCATAGTGTAGAACATATAAGGATCATACATTATGCTGGACATAGACTTGGTCTAATCTACTCTAAATATTGCAACCTTACCACAGCAAAAAAACCTAAAATTTCCATAATTTGACCACAACCATTATACCATTAACCTCATTTTGTAAAATGTCTGGTTGAATGAAAATGTCCCCACTGAAGGGTTAAATAGGTATCGTTACAGGACTGTATAGCTAGAGCTAATGTGAGTCATATACTTGTATAAAGGAGTTGTATTTCTTTTTCTGTCTACTCAGTAACCAGATGGCGACAATTCTGAATTCTTTCGAATGCAATGTATGCCTTGCAATGTATCAAATAACACTATATATGGCCAAAACTTAAATAGCTGTACGTAAATAACAATACCCCCTTGTATACCTATGTGCATAAAAAGACCGCCTTGTCAAATAAAGGTCAGATAATATTACTAAGACCATACTGTGCGTGTGTGTTTTTGGGATATCTCTCCAGACGTCTGTCTCTGTGGGTGAAGGAGAAGTCAGGGTGCATTCGAGGAACTAGAAGTAGAAGCAGATCTTTTCACCCACCTCACAGACACACTGGGCCTGGTTTAATAAAGTTCTCCACGACTGGAGAAGGTAGACTATCATGGGTAAACCTGTGTTATCCAGCAAATTAGGAATTAATTTTGCCAAACTTGTTTAAAATTGATTGTAAATGGTTTCAATCCTGAACCAGTGCCATTCTAGGTTTGCTGGATCACCCAGGTTCACCCATGATAGTCTTGGAGAGCTTTACTTAATCAGGCCCACTGTCTTGGTGTCCCTTTTGATGCACTCTGTACTCTGTTAAATCATTGGAAACATAAAAAGTAGGTATTACTTAGGATCCTAAAGTGTGAATACACTTTTTGTGCATTTGCACCTGTTGTGTTCTGTGTCGAGCGCCCACAACCAGCACATAGACTTTCCAGCACGCTCAGCAACAGTCTACGGTCTACAAAGAAGGGCCGTTACGGGGCAAGGTTTACCAATCTGTTACCTCTTGCCGAACACAATATCGCAGGTAGACTGCCACCACGTGCTTAGACGGAAACACACAGCGTTACCCTTGACAACCGCATTTATGATTCTGCTTCTTTAATACTGTCTGTGTCACCAGCTGCCAGTCCACACAGGGATGTTTCAGCATTCACAAGGTTGAGGCCTAGGAGAATAGGTCTTGGTCTCAAAATGCTCACCATAACAATCCAACTACAAATCAGCCAACTACTACTGTATACAGAATAGTATAGTGACAAGGATTATTAATAAATAGGTTTCAGAATAAAGCTCAGAGTTCAATCACAGGCCACTCTACTAGCATTATCTGAGTTTTATGACAACTGGAGACACAAAACCCCAACTTTTACAATGTGTGTTGTAAACTAGAGGGTCTGGAAGGATACTGGTTGTCAGATACAGAAATATCTGATAAGGGGAAATACTACTACTTTACAGTTAAGAGGAGTTCAGATAATGTTATCCCCAAAATCACAGGTTCTGATGCTTTTTCCCATCAGTCCATTCAAGTCTCTTACTTACCTTTTTTGATTTCAGCAAGATTATTGCTGTGTAGCCTAGTGCGCCTGTCGCCCACTGGTGGTCTGCAAGAAAGTTTTGAGGGTCCGTGGCTCTGGTCGGTGCATCCCCAAGCAGGGTCAGGAGAAGGACCTTGCTGGGGGGAAGCATCAGCCAGAGCCGCAGAACACGTACCCTGAGCAGTTCCCAGGCTCAAGGAAGTGGGCGGGCTGTGTCCCTGCACACAATCCAGCCACTCTCCCCTTTCAGGCTTAGATCTCTGCGCATGCGCGGTCGGGAGCCGGTGATTTTAGTGGTCCGCGGAGCTGAAAAGGTTGACAACCGCTGGCCAAGTGGATGCATGCAGCATTTTCTTCAGGTTCTTTACTGTTAACTCATCCTTTTGGCTAAAGCACTAAAGCACTTTGGCTAATGTACACAAGTGAGATGGTTCTCTCTCGATAAAAAGTCATGCTCGCCTCGGGTGAGAATCTGACATGTGTACAGTGGTTGCCTGACATCATTATTGGATCTATCCTGATGGATCCACAAATGACCAACAGAGAAAATCTTCTATACATGTCAATGGAGAAAAACTGCTCACTCGTTATCCCCTCTCTCTATTGAACCAAACAGCACCTGAAAGACTGTTTCCAGTGATGAAAATTGCTGTGTACACAACCTAATATTAAGATTATCAGTGTCCAGAGGAAATACGGTGATGTGTGCTGCTTGTAGAGTTTGCTGGTTGTAGAGTATCTTGCCTTGTATGATGCTGTCCCAAGGGATTCTCTCTATTTGTAAGGAATCTGAATGCCTTTGCCAAATATTTTTTTGTGTGTATTGATCTAAAAAAAAGTTGATCCTGGCTTTTTTGGCATAATAATTCTCTATTTATTACTATGGAAAGTTTATATTTTACTTGTCCTGACAGAAGAAAGGTAAATTTTTACTATTTTACCTCTGTTATGTTTAGTATGCTACCTACCTTATATTGCCCTGTTAAAAGTGATTTTATTGACTGGTATGTCTAACAAGGAGTGCATGTTTATCAACTGTATCAAGAACAGGGAACTTTATTGTTAAAATGTTAGACTATGTACAGAAACTAGATAAATTTTGTTAGATATGATTTAAAACAACAATTCCCAACAATGTCCCAAGTGTTTTTGCGTTCCATACATATGGTAACAATAATCCCCTTTTTAGACCTCAGCAGAATGCTCCAGTGACTACAAATGTAATCATAAATACATGTGTATGTCATCTGACTATTGGCCATGCATGCCTGGTTTGTTTGGCACTTGTTTGCTGTCTGGAGTTATCTGTATACAAACTCAAATATGAATGATAATCACCTAAATTCATCCACCAGACTAAAAAACTGACAAATCCCAAGAATCATTGTGGAATTCTATCTTTTTACTTCATTGGCCAGTTTTTGAATGAATGATTATTTGACAAAGGATTGGAAATAGTTTGTTTTAAAAGACATGTGTCCAGCATTTATATGGATCTCAAGTAAGCTGTTAAACTTTCTTTAATTCAATAAAAAAGTACATTTAAGATATTATCAGGGTGTGTTTAACCTTGTTTTTAGTGCCAAATACCTTGCTAACTATATCGTGTACAACATAATATTTGCATCATTCTAATGACATTAGGATGAAACAGATGGGATTTTGGTATGGAGAGATCAGGATGACATGACTTGCTAATGAACTTGATAAATGTCTTCCTTGTACCAAAAAAATAAACATGTACTATATATTTATAAATTCCTTCTAAATAGCTTGTAAGCAGAAAAACTGTCCTGTGTTTAAAAATAGGCATTTTAAGTTTCTAATTGAACAGTCCAGAAAATTACCTCTTGTCTGAAACTATGAAACTATAATCCTCCAGGAAATTTATTAACATTCTAAATTTTGCTTTCCTGTAATTTGGAAACTTGTGTTCTGTTTGCGGGTGTACAGAACACCATGTAAGGCATGTGGACTGACACAATGGAGCAATCGCACATGTTGTGACAAAGTGGTATATTTTCAATATATTTAAGGGAGGGCCATATTTTTTGTGAATGAGCCAAAAATGGGACCTTGCTGTTTATAAACACACTTCAAAGGAGAGATACAGAGTAACCTTTTTTGCTTTTGTATCTACTCTGTTTTATTCATCAGCAGATCAAAGAGATGAAATTTAAATTATGTTCAGGTTCATGGTAAAAAAAACAGTACACAGTTGGGTGCCTGGGAATAATTCTAGGCAAAAACGGTTGCTTTTGCAAATATTTGTGCAGGAGTTTGCAGGCATTTTCTATGTGTATCTCCCAGCAAAGCTGTTTTTTTTCAGGAAGATGAGCTTGTACAAGCAAGTGTTGCTGGTGATTTGTTTCCAGAGCTCTGTGCGTTTGTAATATATTTGTTTTTTTGCTGCTTTTTTAAATTATTGATAAGGATGTGCACTGAAGAAGCTTTACCTACTAGTGCTTTAAATACGCCTTGACCATGTCCAGTGGGTGCATAAACTCACTGGCCAGAAAGTGTAAAAGGTTTTTTTGCTGTTCTTAATGTAGATCTCCTCAGACACTCTGGCATGTTCTTTGGTTACATTCAGATGTCAATAGCCAACTTTCATGATCTTTGGCAGTTTCTTTGCTAACATCAACTTATTTGCTTTGCCACACTAATATTTCCATTTGGAATCCACCATTTAGAGTTGAAGAATGTGCACTTTTTGAATTGCTTGGTTTTAATGAAGAACCATTGCTTCTAATATTAACCTCCCTAGTGGAATTCCTGAGTGTGGCTCGGGGTTAATTTTTAGTACCAAAAGCGTTAGCCCGAGCCACACTAGGGGTGGAATTGCCAGGAAGTTTAAAAAGCTTACCTGGTATGTGGTGCCCATGGCGTCCTCCAGTGATGCCCAGCATCTGCTTCCCCTGATGATGCCCGCCCGGCATCTGTGTAACCTAGCGATGCCCGACCGGCATCTGTGTCCCGGGCGTGTGAACATTGCGATGCCAGGAGCAACTGCGTGCGAGCCTGTGGCTGGAAGACAGGACCAGGTGGGAAATTTAAGATGTAAAAGTATTTTTAAATGTACCGCTTTTACATTAAAAAAATTATTCTTACCGCCAGGGAGGTTAAAGGATTGGATTATTTACAGATTAGGAAATACATAAATATCATTTACAAGAAAGGGAAGATGGTAAAGGAGACATAAGAATGGGAGAAAATAGGGGTCTAGCTCTATAACTAACACGTGGACTCTCCCTCTCAAAGCCACACAAGCCAAGGTTTTCTCTCTTTGAACCACACCCATTTGCAAGTCCAGAGCAAATCACATTGATGTTCCATAATTTGTTAAGTCTTATTCAAGAGGTCAAAAAGTTCCTTATTGTCCCAGGCATTAGATTGTTATCATAAACCTCTGCCTCCTCTAGGACCACTGAATGGTAAACAAGGTTGGGCAGGAAATACCACCAGATGGTCAAACTAACCAATGTGCTAATATTCCACTGGCATTTACTTATGGAAGATCAACCATTTTCTCTATTCAACAAGCCTTTGATGGTTGTTTTATAGCCTTTATCTGCATTAGGAGAATGATGATTGTGTTCTGCTTTTCAGAAGGTTTAGAAAATTCTCATAAGCCACATAGATATCAATTTTTCCATTTCTAACAAGGGGATTGTTCACTTTACATGTCAAGTCTTGTGACATGTGCTGCAGCCCCTGATTATGCCAAACCACACAAAGGGAATGTGTATTGAAGCTGCCAAAGAATTCAATCAGCAAGTCTCCCAAATGGTGTGGGAGCCATCAATGGAAATTCATTGGGATTGCCCCTTGGAGTGGATTCCGTTTCTACAACCAAAAAGAAAATGATTTTTTCCTATTGTCCATATATCGATTTCAGTCTCTCACTATGGGTTCCCTCTATTTGTTGACCCCAATCCCTTAGTACAGAGAGGCGAACCGTTACCCCATGTTTTGTGATGAGGTTATTAGACTACACCCTAATACAACTGAATAAGCCTGTACAATACAAAGTAGGTTTAAATTAAGGCTTACCGGTACAAAAAGAAACACGGAATGCACCTTTGGAATCTTTGTTAACAAGTGGCATGTACTCTGCTGATTCATGATGTAAGGCTATGTACTCACGTGCAATAATTGTAGTTGGAAAGGATCTTTCACAATCCTTTCCAATGACTAATGACTGCATGATGCATGAATGAGAGCTGTACATGTTGGTATAATATGTTGGCGCTATATATATCCTGTTTAATAAAAATAGTTCCAAATGGAATTGATTCTGACCCAGATTTTAACTATTCTGTTCTTAGTTTAGAATTTGAAATTTGAGAAGGCCAAACTCCAAATTCAGAATATATTTCTATTTGTTGGGCTTTGGCCTTAGTGGACAGAAAATAAGGTAAGTGAGCGTGGGTGGCCTCCCTCATACCATAAAAGGTACAATGGCTTACCATAGAAGGAAGTGTGTGTCCCCCTTCACTTTCTCAAAACCAGACCTCTGCCTGCCCCCATCGGTTTACCCCTATCACCCTAAATAATGTATTTTCTAATTTTTCTAATTTTTATATTTATATTTTTATATATACATTTTTGATCATTTTTGCCTATTTTATTATTCAAACCATTTAATATAAAAACTTCTTTATTTTTTTTTTTTGGTTTTATTTGTTAATTATTTAATGACACATAAAATATTTCAGGGTTAAAGTTGTGTTGAGCCAAGGAGCTCAATACACACCAGTGCTTATGGAGGTATTTGCTCTGGTTCAAAGTACAACGTTAAAATGAGAGTGTTTCTCTGACAATGCTAATAATTCTGTTCATCTCCAGTGTTGCTAAGAGGTTCCTCAAATGAGCAAAGAGCCATATGCAGGTTAACACACATTACCTGTTAAGGTAATGTTATGAAACACTCCTCTCCATAATGTTGACTCTAGGTACATTCAGCCTTTGAAAAACAAATATATTTGAAGTAAAATCATATACGACAATAATATTTTTAAAACATAAAACAATATTTGCATAGAACAGTGATATAGGCCAGTATTTTTAGATTTTCCGTAAAACTAGCAGCCTTTAAAAAATAAATGCAACTTTAAACATTAGGTAGAGTGTAGATTAGTCAACCCATCTGCATTGTTTACCCAATAGATTTTTGTGGATTTATTATGTGTAAGAAGACTAGAAGGAGATTGAAAGTAGCCGCTTACAGCTATTGGATCTGAGCATTTATATTGGTGCATGCTGCTTTTTAGACTCTAGAGCTACTGGGACTTTTAGTGTTACCATGACACACAGTGTTTTTACACATACCTTTCTACCACAGATGTAAAACAGCACGGCCCCTGATGTAACCCAGTTTTTTTTCGAATCTCGCTTAGACGTGATCCACTAAACAAAAACCCTGTGCTCAATAAAAAAGTGAAAGTGCAAAAACACCCCAAAAAAAGGTGCACTGGGGTACTATTTGTGATCCCTCCTCCAAAGAGGAAGGGCCACCCAATTTCCCCAGACCCTCCGAAGCAAGGCTCCAGACAAGGGCTGGGTACTAAGTCCATCCAGCCGAAGCTGAAGTGGACCTACTTGCCCCTCTGGCCGAAGCCAGATGGGGCCTTTTCTCAATGGGACCGCCTAAGCAGGTCCCAACAGATACTAAGCTGGGAGCTCTCCTGAAGAGAAACTCCCACTAAGGGAGAGCGCCTGGCTGTTAGACCAAAGCACTCTTCAAGACTTCACGGCTAGCCCATAAGGGAAAAGCATCCTCCATCAAAAAAGTGGCACACAAATACCAAACCAGTGACAACAAAAAAAATACATAAAAAATAAGTGCACAGTGCATAACACACTGGGCAAGGTTTAAAAAATTGCGCACTAGCTGCATGCAGATTAGAGGCAAAGTGCTAAATCAGCAGTAGTGACGTGCCTGGTTTACATTAAAAATCAGTAGGTTCCCGAGCCCAAGTGATTTTAAGGTACCCCTGGATCGACCACTCCAGGGGGACGACACTCAGCGAGTGTATTAAGGCATATCCTGTTAGGCAGCCCAATAAATTTGAATTATCTGTCAGTGCACATTAAAGATTTAAAAACTGTACTATTCTTACAACAGCAGTGCACCACAATACCACTCACAAAGAACTCACATCTGTGCATGGAGGAAGAACGCTCTATATATAATAGAGGTGCACCTGACAAAGTTTAGAATTCGTAAAATTGTTCAGAAAAACAGTTATCAACTGAAAATAAAGGAAAGTCCATCCACTGCCCTAAAACCAAAATGGCCAATGATTTATAGCAGAATTAGAAATTTGACATTTTTCTTATGCGGCCCTGTTCCTGGTCAACTTTACATAGACATTTATTTAAGGTACATCCTAGGATTGCAGAGGGTATTAATATTTTATTTTTATTATTATTATTATAAATAATAAACAGGATTTATATAACGCCAACATATTACGCAGCGCTGTACATTAAAAAGGGGTTGCAAATGACAGACAGATACATGGTATAAGGAACAATGTTTTTTTTATAAATGGAACAGAGGCTTTTTAATATATATACATCCCTTCAAAAGTTTACGGCCTGTTAGAAATATCCTCATTTTTTTAAAGAAAACAATTGTTTTGTCTATTAACCACCTGGCCGTTAAACCCGACCTTGGTTCGGGGTAAAAACACTTTTCTCAGGTGGTTAAAAATATAAACAAACGTTATATTGCAATCCGATTGTCATACATTGTATGACAATTGAATTACAACTGAAAGAAAATACTTACCCTGTCCCCGCAGCTCCTCCAGCAGCAATAAAAAAATTGCTATTGCTGCTGATATCTGCAGTGAGATGTGAAGCACAATGCAGAAATCCTGCATTGTGCTTTGCATCTCTCTGGTGATGCGAGCAGCAGCAGCTCCAGCGTCTCTGTGGCAGGGAAATCCCCCCCTCACATCACCCGGAGGATGTATCATCTTCCGGGTGATGTGATTGGTGATGTATGGGGGTGTGTCAGGGAGGGAAATTTAAAAGCAGATTACAATGTAATCTGCTTTTTAATGGTTTTTACAGTACAAAAACACCACACAACATGAAATAAAAATAAAAGTACTTTTTTAATTTTATATATTATTTTTAGATTACATTGTTGTCTATTATTTCATTATTTTTTTTAAATTATTACTTATAATTATGTATTATATTATAATTTATGACTATAATAAAAAAAATAAATAAAATTCTCATACCCGGGAGTTAA
>NC_092859.1:121012278-121049136 GCF_032062135.1 Pyxicephalus adspersus | reverse complement strand
CGCTTTTGGTACAGAAATCTAGACATCAGTGTAACGCCCAGGAGGTTAAAACAACATCAAATTGATCAAAATATTGCCCAGCTATTGGTAATGTTGTAAATGACTATGGTAGCTGGAAATAGCTGTATTAAATTGAATCCTGTATTTGTATAAATGTAGAGAAGCCCTGCAACATTTGTTTTTCAGTTCCAATGGAATGCTGTGTTCACTAATGGCACCTCTGTCAGTGTAAAAGATTAATTGATTATTGTAAAACCCTTTTACAGTTATCTTAGTACAGATGAAAACAGTTACGCTGATTAAACAGCAATAAAACTGACCTTCTTCAGACTAATTGAGTATCTATTGCATAGGCAAATGTGGGTTTAACTACTGACTCTGGTCTGTACAACTCCCTTCACGGTGCAGCACAAACTGGCTCTTATTGCAAGAGGAGTGGAAAGCAAGGTACACAACTGTGACAACTGTGCAGGAAGACAAATATCTATAAATATACGGCAGATTAAAAAAAAAACTAAATTTGCAACTTCATTAAATGAGACTCATTAAATACCAGTTTAAACATCTACAGAGAAGAGATGACCACAGGAAGCTAGCTTCCTATGGCGATTTTGTACTACAACAGAACAATGACCCAAATCACACCTCCATACAATGCAAGGACTATGTAGGAAAGAAGCTGACAGCTGGTATTCTGTATGATGGAGTGGCCAGCACAGTCACCAAACCTCTTGAGTTGCTATGGGAGTGGCTTGACCGACAAGTATGTAAGAAGTGCTGTCAAGCCAATCCAACCCATCCCAAGGTCTGCCAAGCTGTAATTGCCGTAATAAGGATTTTTGAAATTTGAAAGAACAATTATTATTTCCAATAAATAAATAATTTCAAATATTTTATATTGTATTTATTTTGTGCTTTTTTTCTCAAACTCATTTTAGATTTGGGATCCAGTCCCAGAGTTTCATGGAAGGAATGGGTTGGCCAGATATTCCATTGCCAGACTTTGAAGGTGGCTAGTAAGCAGCTGGCTAGTCATAGTAAAAAAAAAAGTGTATGTCTGAGACAGGTTGTAGGGTTGGAGCCAGGTGGCTTAGGCAGAAAAGAGAAGGAGAACAAAGAATGTCTCCCAGAGTTTGGGTTCACAGGACAATAACTATTTGTTAAAATATATATATTTTTACTGAATGGGGACATAAACGATGCCCAGTGAGGAAAAAGCATGGATGCTATTTTTGGTTTGTGTGACTGGATTGATTGTGAATTTGACTCTGAAATACCTGCAACAAGTGTGTTTGATGATAATCCCTCACTATAGATTATATTTTTTTCGTACTTGCTACAAAAACATATTAACCAAAATGGAGAAAAACTAAAAAAAAGTTCACACACCGAATGTTAAAAAAAATGAAACAAGTAAATAAGAACACATTTGTTTTAACTAGCTGTTTATAAAGAAATAAACAAAAGACTTTTTATTTGTTTTTAATATAGCAATCCCAGACCTATCTCCTACAATGTGCTGTCAGGGTTTCTATTACACAGGCAGGACCAAGCTGTCAAAACTATAGCAGAGCCTCTAAACCCAGCAGATTACAGGAGGAGAGCTGGTCTCATGGTAAAAATCTGTCAATTTGTCAGTTTGAATGTGCGAACAGAATCAGCTTTGTATCAAGAGTACTGAGAGCCTTTTTTCAAAAAGACATAAATTAAAAAAAAAATTTTGTCTGGCTGTCTGTCTGAGAGCTGGGCTATCTTGGTATCAGAAGTGCTGATATTGCTGTCATTTTGACAGCTGTGTCTTGCTCTGTGTATGGTATAACTGGTAAAATTGAATTTTGGAATGGAACTGTCTATTGTAATACATTAAAAAAAAGAAGCACAGAGCATGATGAGCGTCAAGACAAATGTAATCTAACAAAAGTAACACTATATAGACTTACAAATCACAAAGATGAGGGAGAAATTTAGCTTTAGAGCTGATCTGTAACTATTATGAAACACCACGTAACTCAGTTGTTTTCTCCATTTACAGGTTATTTACCTTTTAGAAGCTGCAGCTTTACATATAAAGTCTAAAATGTCTTTGCCGTGCAGCTGCACAAAGGTAATACAATACCATGTGTGCTGGGTACTGCAGATGCATGTAATATAATAGTGCAGCAAACGTACAAACTCCAAAGAGCCCACAAAACAGCTAAAACATTTTCATTAACATCTTATCTGCCCCTGGGGTCATCATATTTGATGCTGCTGGAATATTTTTTGTGAACAATTCAGTATGATATTAAAACATATACTGGACCTAAAATACTTATTGATGGATCATGTAGATGAATCTCCCCATGCAGATTTACCTCCCCCCTCAGATCAGTTTCCTTTATTTAATGCCAGGCAGGTGCAGTCTGTTTCTAGGCATATCCCATACATTTTTGCATTGATATTATTTTCAATTGATATTATTACTATATTACAACCTAAATTGACGCATTCAGTGTATCATACACCTATTCAATATTTAATCTGATTTAGTTTTTTTTTTTTTATTTATGATGGCTTACCAATCCACCAAGAAAGTGTCTTCCGTGAATTGTCTTTGCACCAATCAATATCACAGTGCTGATAGCTGTTAAAGGTATTTTTGGGTCAGTGGCAGGGCTATCAGCAGCCATATTATTACAGCAAGAAATCTCACATTTGCCAACATCAGGTTGTCCCCTAGCACACACTGACAGTGACTTGACAGCTGCATCAATCACCAGTTTGCAAGGCTACCCATACATCTTCATGTACCAATGAGTTAATGTTCATGCAGTGCTCTGGAGGGGCCACAGGGCAAAAGGGCCACTAAGGTCCTGTCCTGGTGTTATTCGACAAACTTTAAATAGTTGTAAACCTCAAATATTTCTGAATATGAGGTACGGAAGCTGCTTTAACTAAAGTTTTGCCCCTGATGGTAACATATTTATATTTATAACATTGAGGAGCTTCAGGATATATTTGCTATAAGTTGGAGAGGGTACAGCAGCTAAAGCATTGGATAAGATATAGCATTTCCCCAGATATATATGGACACAATCTGCAGGTTGCGTATGCAAAATACTCCAAATCATTATTCACAAAAATACCATTTACCCATAACACCTATTACACATTTACACATATTCTATGGATATGGATCTGTTAGAGGCTCTACAATACATCTGTAGTATTAATTTACTTTATGTTTTATAGTGAAAGCAGCAAATATTTTATTGTAAATGACATTTGTGCATTCTTGGTAGACTTTTCAGTCTACAATAAATTATACAAATATAAATATTTACACATAATTACCATTTTGTAGTGGAATAGTACATTTGTCCATGTGTAAACTTATTTTGAATATATTAAAGTATAATAAAGTATGTCTGCCCATTTCAAATTGGAAAAAATGAAGGAAGCACTTTATTATTATTATTATTATTATTAAACAGGATTTATATAGCGCCAACATATTACGCAGCGCTTTAGTTAAACAATTCACAATGTTTGTGGAATTCTTCGCCTCCAAAAATATTTAATTGGCCAAATGGAAGGTATTTTTACTTTTATTTTTTTAAGTCAAGTAAAGAAACTTTGTCACATTAGCAAGCGTTTTTTCCTTATGACCCAAATTCCTGGACTTCTGATCATGCAGACTTTAAAGAGTATCTAAACCATTTTAAATCCATGTATTATAGTATGATTTCCTGGCCATTAGTCACAACATTTTTCTCTTCATACATTCATTGAGCTCAGAGCACATCACTAAAATGCTTAATTCTATGTAGAACTACAAGTGGGATGTGCCAATAAAACATAACATGTCCTACAGTAGGAGCAACATTCCCTCGAGACCTCCCTCTCCCACGGTTATAATAGCAGCAGGCAGGAGGCTTGGTAGTACTAGTGTAGGAAATACATAGACTACTTTTTATTTTCCATGTAAACTGCACAAATTGCAACATGTGAGATAAGTCCTGCACTGAGGCTGGGCAGCACTGCACCAAGGACCTTTGGAACTGAGCAGTGGCCCCCTGCATTTCTGCATTAATATTAAACTAAAATGTACGTTTCACTCTAAAGGAGATGTGCTTTCTGATAATATAGTTTGGAGGGATTTTTTTGTCCTGAGTTTATTTTGGTGTATATGTATACATTAGCAAATTGGCTTGTCCACTTGGCATAAAAAACTTGTGTGATGCATAGGTTGGACAGGTACATATCATAACAATATTTTATCTATTATATTTCCATAAAATTTCCATCTTCCACATACACAGTGACAATTTCCAATGTCATAATATGTTGTAAGCAGTTCACATTTTCAATACAATGCTCCTTATTTTCCTCACTGAATCTCACTGAAAATGTGAACTGCTTGCAACTTTTATATAACTTTGGAAATTGTCACTGTGTGTGCAAAAAATGGAAATTGTGATTTTTATATGGAAATATGATTAAAAAATATTTTTTTATGTACCTGAAAAGTCACACCTATGTATCACACAATTGTATCCACATCATTTGGGATGTGGTACAAATGATAAATGAGCCATTTTCTAATAAAAAAACTTAAGCATGGCTGCAAAGCCTAATATTTTTCAAGTATGATTGAATATGTCTCTATCAAGTATTGCTACCTTTATTCCAAAATAATTGCCAATACTTCCTAAAAAAGGCAAACAAACTTCCAACTGGTTTAAACATAGTTATTTTGCTAAATGCAGAAACAGAAAGCATGGTTACTTTCTTTTTACTTTTAAGGTGCGTACACACTTCCAATTTTTATCGTTCCAATCGAACGACGAACGATCGATTGGGCAAAAAATCGTTCGTAAAAAAGTAACCAACGACGCCGACGAACGAGGAAAATTGTTGGAAACGAACGACCGGACCGGCGGATCGGATTGGGCGACGATCGTTGAACATCGTTCGTGTGTACGGTCGTTCGTTGATCGCCCATGGTCAGAGCATGCGTGATGAACGAACGTCCGTTCACTTTCCTGTCGTGCACATAGTTCCTCTATCGCTTAAACGATCGTATCTATTGTGTGTACAATATCTACGAACGATCGTGTCGTTATCTCTATGTGCAGGATCGGTGCTATACGATCGTTCATCTATATCGTGCAGGAACGTTCGTCGTTCGTTTTCCGACGATAATAATTGGAAGTGTGTACGTAGCTTTAGACTTCTTTGGTAAGATAGAGGATAAATATACAAAGGATAAATATGCAAAACGTAGCCAATACTAGATTTTGGGTTTACATAAAGATACATAAACAAATACAATTAAACCCAGAAAAAATGCAAAGTATTGCAGCTAGCAAGCTATGTATCAAAAACAAACCATATTTCTGGCAACAGAAAATTCACTGACGAGAAAACTGGGGGATGGGGATTATTTAGGTGGCAGGTTGGCATCTTACATCTTGCAGTTTACAAGTCCTTAGTTAGATATGTTAATTGCTTAGTTTTCTAGTTAAAGCAGAAGAACATATCAACAAGTACTGAACATGCCTGTTGAAAGAACAAACTGTTTTTGTTTATTCTATTATGAAGCTCAGCCTAGGTATGAATTATGGCTCCTTCCAAAGATACAGTGAAGGAGTGAGTAAGGGACAGAGTTTGCTATTTTCAGGATTACCAGGTGCAAATAAAACTAATGCAGCCACAACAATAAATTATTGCTCAGCTGAACTAATTAGGAGGCCAAAATATGGGTTTAGTGAATCCCATTTTGCCAGAAAGATGGTTTATATTTCATATAGTTTTATATTAGAAGGTGATTTTATTAACTATTTTTTGTCTTTGGGTTGTAGAAATGACATCCAAACATTCTATACTGGAAAAACAAAACAGAAATTTCAGACTGAAATGAATCTGCACAAACACAGCTCCTTTGCTTTGTCTTCAAATCCCTCAACAATTCTTGTCCCACTTACCTTTCTTACCTGATAGAAAAATACTCCACTAGCCACTCTCTTCGCTCCTTCAATGACCTACTAATGACTTCCTTACTCATAACCTCATCAAACGCACAGCTCCAAGACATTCCTGGGATGCAACGACTCTCTGTAATGGTTTTTCTCATCCTTTTCAGCTTGCTACTTTCTGCTCATTTAAAAGAGCCCTCAAAACCCATTTTTTCAAACTTGCCTACCCATCTTGTTCTGTCTTCTAAAACCCTCACTACTATCCACCACTCCATATCTCCCCTTCTATGGTGTGATACTTCAACCACCTCCTAGATTGTAAGCTCTTCTGGGCAGGTCCTCTCCTCCTGTGTCACTGTCTGTAACGTTCTGTCATTTGCAACCCCTATTTAATGCACAGCGCTGCGTAATACGTTGGCGCTATATAAATCCTGTTTTTTATTATTATTAATAATAATAATAATAAATACAATAAAAAGACATAAGGAACACACTTGTGGGACACGATTTCTCACAACCTAACCACTCTATGGTAGACACAAGAGATAAGAGACTAAATGTGGACCTCAGATTTCTAAATCACTATCAAATGGTCATTCCAACCTCTGTGGCTCTGCCCAATACTCTACCCCTTATCATGTAAACATTTTTTATATTTAATATTCTAAGCTTTTTTTAGGGATTGTTGTCTTTACAGATATTTTACCTTTGTGTCTCAGTACTGCTTGGAAGAAATGGATAGACTCAGAAAAGCTTTCCCTGAAAACTGAACTGATAGTATTACAGACAGCACTTAAATCTCTTGTTGCTGTTGCAATGCACCAATACAGCCACAATCACCTCCAACTGCCCTAAATTTTCAGCTACTTTGAGATTTCAGCCACTTTGTCCTTCTGCAATAAATTGACTTTATCAGTTAGAATCTGACCTGAAAAGCGGCCATGTGTACTTTGCCTGTTCTGTTGAGCAATATCTACTGACATTGATTGTACTCTTTAAATGTAGCCACATTTTCCAGATATATTACACATAATACATAGCTATTGAGCTCAGACAAAAAAGAACCATTGTCTTGCTGATTTGTAAAATCCCTGCATTCACTTTTCCTTTTTTTTCACTTTTCTGTAAAAAAAAATACTGTTACAGGTGTAGGTGCATATTTTTGTTACTGTAATTTATGGGTAATTTATAATTTATGGTTTTACATCATTTGATCTGATTATCGCACATGCTAGATATCATTACTTAAAAGGTACATACTGTCCATAATACTTTTCTTATTTGCTTTAACAGTTACATTTTTCAGAACAAACTTTCAAAGGTCTACTCACCCTAACAGGACTGAGACACAAAGGTTAACCAGAATGTTGAAAGATCCATCATTTCTGAAAGAAAACAAAACAACACAAGATAATAAAAGTGAGAAAGGTTTTCAGATAAGACAGATAAGTGGGCTCTGGGATAGGAGGGGGGAAGAAAAGGTCACAGAGGTGAGAATAGCCATAAAACTGATAGTGATTTGGAAAGCCAGGTCCACATTCAGTCTGTTATCTCTTGGGTCAACAGAATTACTATTATACGGTAGTTCAAAGGTTTTACTCTTCTGAGTAGTTTTAAAGTTTTTTAGAACCAAAACATTCATGTAATCTGAAGAGTGGTCAGATTGTGTAAAAAAACTTGTCTAACAGATGTACTGAAATCATGTTCCTTTATTGTGTGTCTGTGCAAAGTAATTCATATCTGTAATTTCAGTTCTGTTTCTCCATTGTAGCATCTCTGGTTACATTTTGCTACATTGAATGCCATATACTATATCACTAGAAGTTTGGCTGTATGATCTAGTAAACATGGGAACAAAACCTTTGCAAAAGAAGACACTGCAAAAAGCAACTCTTAGATCTTAAGCTCTTCTGGGCAGGGTCCTCTCCTCTCTTTTGTGTCACTGTATCTATTTGTCATTTGCAACTCCTATTTAATGTAGAGCACTGTAATATGTTGACGCTATATACAATAAATCCCATTTAATAATATTTAAATAATTAAAAAGTGTCACACACAGAAAAAGGAACTTTCAGTTTTACTGGATCATACAGCAGCACTTCTGGAAATGTGACCAGGGATGATCTGTTGAAGAAACAGGACATACATTACAGACAAGAATAAATCTACACAGACACTAAATAAAGGAACATGAGTTTTGCACACCTATACAACACAGTTTCTCTGGAGACCTCTAAATGGAGGTTTTGATACTTAAAGGGAACTCTAAAAATACTTAGAAAAGGAAAACCTTTGAACTATGAATGCTAATTCTGTTTGTCTCAATAGATAACAGTGGGAATGTGGGCATGACTTTCTAAATCACAATTTAATAGTTTTATGACAGTGGCACTCACCCCCCTTCCTTCCCCCAGGGATATACAATTATTACCCAGATTCCTCCTTGTAGTGCAGCAGTAGAAATTTAAAGCAAGTGGATCTTCATTTTCTGTGTTTTTCTCTGTTTTTGTAACTCAACATATAAGAAGTGGAGGTTATAGTAGCAGAGTGTCAGAAAAACCATTCACATTCAAAACTATAAATCTATAAAGTCAACACTGACAGCTGACCTTTAGCATTCTCCTTGAACTCCTAAATGCATGGCAAGTTGTGCAATCTTCCTCTGTAGTAGATTTACATTCTAAATGTATCCTGTCCTAGAGCACCTCTCTTCGGGGTCCCTTATTTTTTTTGGCCTCTACTGCTTCTTCTTGTAATCTATTATGAGTGACACCCCCCTTAGCTCAGTTCTTATTTTTCATAGTTATCTTGTATCAGGAACCCACCTAAAAAGGCACCAAACATTGTCATAGGCCCAAAAAGTGATGCACCAATGAACTGATTTGGCTGCTACCTTTCTATAGATAGGTGCCTCCTCTGCAACTTAATTTAGCCAAGCATCCCTCCCTGAGGTCAGAACTGACTCTAGAACTATTCAGACAACAGTAAGATTAACCTTTAACCCATAAACGGATCTATCTATTCCAAACAGGTGCTACATGACCAGTTTCACTTCTCCCTTTACTTCCCGCCTTACAATCCCTTAGCCCACTTCTCTTCTCAGTTCTATTTGACACAAGATATAACGGACAGAATGTGGACCTCAGCTACATACAGATCCTAGATATTTAATCACCGTTCATCTTGGGTGACAATTGGGTGACACCAACGCTCATCAGTTTTTCCTGGTGAATCAATGAATGACAGAGCGAGCACAACTGATGTACTTTCCTAGGAGAGTAGTGCAGCAGGGTGCTACTCTCTCATCCTTCCCCCTCCACTTTCCATAGCAGAGAACAGCATTGTGTAGAGCAGTGGTCGCCAACCTTTTAGACCTCATGAACCACTAATTTCATTGACTCTGCACCGCGCATGATGATGTCACTTCCCTGAGAGTGACATCATCATGCCAGAACCCGCCCGCTTTTTCATCAAAGATTTGAGCCCGAGACACAACCTACCCACTGCCCGAGCCTGTGATCTATATGGGGGACATAATCCGCACCTCTGGTTGATGCCCCCCCCCCAACTAGGTTCTTCTCATGATCCCACTGGGGGGTGCACCGGCCAAAGCCATAAACCATCAAAATTTCCTGCAGACCACCAATTGGTGTAGAGCTCTTGGTTCTCCCCACATTGGAATTGATCAGGAAAGGCCTAAATCACATACAAACAGTTTTTTAACCATTCTCACCTTTGTGACTCTTTTCTTCCCCCCTCCCTCCCCAAAGCCCACTTCTCTGCCCCTTATTTGATTAACTTTCTCAATGATATTATCTTTTGTTTTTTTTTGTGTTTCTTGAAGAAAACATTCTTTTAAAATTCTGGTTTATTTTGGGTGTCCATATTGGTTGGACCATAGAAGTGAGGATAGACCTACAAAAACTTGTCCTGAAAATGTAATTGTCAGTGCAAATAAAAAAAAGTATCACAGACAGTACTACATTGTTGATGCAAGTGCACTTATACAGCTACGATCAACTTATGTTTGGAAGGTAGGTTTGAATGTAAGTGACATGCTGGTCATGCTACCTAAACTCCTTTGCAGAAAAGTACTAAATAAATACTTTAACTGAGAAACAAGTGGCTATCCTCTTCACTAACTTTCCAACCTTGTTCTCATTTGTGTTATCACTTGTCCTTGGAAATAAACCGTGAAGACTAAAATAATTATCTTGTGTGAAGTTACACAAATCAGTACCCCCGCACTGACACATCATAAGGGAAAGTTAACCAATGAGCATTCACTATTTGAGATTAAGACGCCTACCCCGTCCTCCTTTATCTGCTTTTAGAACCTTGAAGTTTTAAGAAATAAAGGAGCCTGAATGCCTTTTCATCTTATGCCAATGCAGATGTCAAATGTAACGTGATATATATTTTGTATTAACTGCGGTAACATAGAAGAAGCAAGTATTTCACTCATTGTGGTGGAACATAATTGCTGGATTGTGGTTTGACCTTTGATGGTAGAATTTTTACAAGCTGTACATCGTTGCTTCTTAATTAAAGAAATGCTCAGAAATGACATAAGTACTTTAATATATGCAACTTTTTTACCGATTTTGTAGGGTGACCTGTTATTGTCATCTGTATTGATCTGTATACTAAAACAGAACACAAGTTTCCATAAGAAATCACGTACCATTGGCAACAGTTTCCGACTATATTCCAAACTGGCATAGATCCAGGCTAAGCTTCCTTGTATAGCTGAATTTGTGTGGTTGCCAAAAAAGTGTTACCCAGATTATTTACAAAGACTACTCATATCTATCTGTTCATGTTTCAAACCAGTATTGTATACCTGCACTATAGTCTGCACCTTGCTGAGGTGCTGGTGCCATGTAAATCAATAGTTAATCCATCGATTGCACACACCTGGACAGTTTGGGAGTAGTAGGAGGTTGTGCGCTCAGTGCCTGTTGAATTCCAGCTTGGTGTAACTGTGCTGAATATTGCCTCAGCAAGCTGCTTGTTATTTCATAAGCCATGCTGCATCCCTTGAGATGTCTTCCACTGCTCATTAACTCCAGGCTCTTGTTATCTGTATGAGGGTATGAATGGATGCATGGCTGGCAACAAATCACTTTCTTTTTTGTGTTAATTAATAGCTTTGTGTGTCTACAAATATTCCCTTTACCTCTCTATGCTGTCATTATTGTTCTATATTTAAAACCACACCAAAATAGTGACATAACCATTGTTTGCTGAGTGATAAAAAAAATCATAAAAAAAACAGGAACCTGTAGAAAGACGATCCAATTATCAGCACTGTACATGAAAAGTTTTGACAACACAATCAATTTTAGATTTACTAAAACTATGTATTATAAAGACCGACCTACACTATTCAAATAATGTGTATCCATTCAGCCAGGGCCCTGTGCTATATGTTTGTTGGGCGATCTAATGGAGATTATAGCAGAAAGTATCAGTGGTTTGGAACTCATCTGTGGCTCGATTTTTTGTTACTTGTTGCTCTTTCTTACTCTTTATTCCATTGTAACATCTGCTACAGTACATTATTCTAATAAGTATCAAACCATGTCAAAGTTTACAGGTGGTTACCAGGGCAAGAAGTGGAAAGAATCTACTCAGTGGACATAACACCTAAATCTGACAGCGGTTTTACCCTTTCTGCAGTGTATTCAAAGCAACGTGAAAACCATTGCTCTTTGATTTCAGTAAAGGTGTTTATAATTTATTTATTAAAGAAAAAGGATTCTGAAATCTGTGAATCCTGCCCCGAAGATCTTATAATCTAGGAGGTAGGGGATGTAACAAAAGGAGTGATCTGGTGCAATTCATTCTAAATAGCACCCCAACACACCTTCTCCAGGACACTGAGATGTACTAAAAGACAGCACAATATAGTTTATTACAATACACTGCCAGAAATTGAACAGGTCTGATTTTTGGACCACTGTGGTGGTCAGGATAATAATGAAACAAATGGGCTGCCCCATGCAAAAACATGCATCCTTCAAATGAACATTTCTTATTCTCACTCTTTTGGTCTGACTTATATATTGCTGAAACAATTTTGTTAAATCAGTTTTAGAAGTGCAAATGATGATCCTGACAGAAATTAAGAGCTGACCTGTGCCCTGATCTCTCTGCATGTGTTTTGTTAAGAAGCTTTTCAGCCCTTCCATATCTTGGACTACAAGGTACTTGGTGCCTATGCTTTTGAACAGAAAACCACTGTAGTGTTTGAGTAATATAGGAAAGGACAATGGACGGTACAGACACAATTCGGTCAATAAAATGTCATTATTGTCAACAGACAATAATAAATGAAAACAGTACAACATTTTAATTTTTTTGTCATAAGTGATCATTCCTTGCAACAGTCTCAAATGAAAATCTAGTGTCAGTACAGGTGTCTCATGATGTCAATTAACAATCGGGCATGCCAAAATGATGAACTGCTATTGAGCGCTATTGTTCTCCCCACCCGTTCTACCTTCTGAATAGAGCAGCGATGCCTTGTAACTGTCTCCCAAAATGATCAACAATAATCATTTGGAATGGCAATAATTAAGTGACTGTATTTTTGTGCACTATTAATAATATTATAATTGGGTCTTAAATCAACACAAACAGATGTTAAAGAGAGTGTAGGTTTTCAGGCATTTTTGATATGATATGCACACATTGTTATGTAAAAATATTCAGATTTTTAGAATTTTTGGTAATAAATGGGACCCAATTAGATAGTTATGACAAGCTGTTCTAATCCAGGCAGTGACAACTATGCTACCATTGTGCTAAATATGTATAATACAGACATTTTATGTTTCTGACATTAAAAATTGCCAATATTGTTCTCAAACAGTTTTAGAATGTAAGTAAAGTTTAAAGTTTGAAAAGCTCACGGTGTAGTATGAGCATATATGAGTCACAATCACCAGACACTGCAATTGTAAAGGAGGCCAACAAAACAGTTTGTAGAGGAATACATCCCTGGGGGTATCCGTATCTGGATCCTGCAGGCAGCAAGCCCAGGGGATGTACAGCGCCAGCACAAAGCTAATGAGACAACTGATGTAAGAAGAGCTTCAAATTACACAACTAGACAGACTGCAACCCAGATATAAATATTCAGGAGAAACACAAATAATTACCTGTGTGCAGTTTACATACCGGTTAGACATGTTCAAGCTGACAAATAAAAACTGTTCATATAATAGAGGTCTATATGGAGTAAACCATACTATATGCAACATCTTATTTTTTATAATATAAAGAATGACATACTGTAATCATATCTCCTATTGGATTTTGTGTAGCAGAGATCTTCTTTGTGTTGTTGTGTGCTACTTGTAAAGTGTAACTTTAAATAAATATAGCTTGATTTAATTTTTTCCAGGTTTGTCCCAAGTGTAGTAATCTGGAATAAAATAATTAAATATTCTGTTTTAATTCTTTGGGACTGGGATATGAGATACATTTCATTATCAAAGCCGCCTTCAAATAAAAGTTAATATTGCAATAGAACTGTTAGAAGTCATGCTGCTCTCTAATGATAGGCAAGGTGAGGTTGGTTGACTACAAGTCACAGCATGCCATGTAGCCCAGAGACTGGTTGTAAGCATACCAGAAGATAAAAGGGGATGATGGCGCAGATACTTTGAAAAATAATATTATTGCTCTAATATGTCTGCAATGATTGTAAGCTCATTTGGACAGAGCCCTCTCCTCCTGTGGCATTGTTTTTATCTGTCATTTATAATAAAAATAATAATCCATACTTGCATTTCATATCCTGGCAGTCTTTAAATTTAAAAAATAAAAATGCTAAAAAGGTCAGAAGTATTTGGTGGTAAAATTACAAATATATAGGCGTGTGCTAATCCAGGAGTGTTTCATTTGTAACAATGGTCAATTAGGATGCCACCTAGTGGTGGGGTGTCATTTGGGTCTTCACACACCCGCAAGGTGGTTCCTGCCTCTGATGTGACTTCTCCCTCTTCCGTCCTACCGATGCTGTTTCTCTTCTGTTCATTCACTTTGCATTAGTAATTGATAGAAAAACAACTGTTAACACATCTATTTGTAAAAGCATTCTTAGTTTACAGCATTTTTCACACCTACCTAAAACTTTCGTACAGTATTGTAAATGTAAAGAAAATAAAGGTAGTGAAAAGGAAAGGGAAATTGGTAGCTGGAGTTGATTAAATTAGGCCATTTATTTTTTCATTGATGTTATAAATTCTTCTTCCAAGTAGGTGGTCAGTGTTTGCAAGCAATGTACTCATATGTGTATTGGGGTCCTCAAACTTTCTATAAAATAGGAAAGTTCACTGTCCCTTAGACTTTAGGTGGGCTATACCATGGCCGGTGCAGCAGAAGCAGAAATGTGCTAGCATCAGTGGTCAATTGTAGTAAATGACCCAGTGTTAAGATGGTTGGCGGTAGAATAAAAAATTACTTAAGGTCTATTGACAGAAATTGAAAAGTATCCCATCCTTGATGTCAGTGAAAGGAATGGTGCCCTATTGTTATTATCATTAGGGTACTAGCACCCCATTGTTGCTATCTGTAGGAGGAATAATGCCTCAATATGGTGTCCCTAGGATGAAATATACCCATCAATGGTGTTTATGTGATGCTTAATGCATCCTGTGGTGACATTTAGCAATATAATATTAAGATGCTCCAATTGTAATACTAGATCACTAAATTAAGGATAGTGGAATAGGTGACATACCAAAGATGACATATAGGTCCAAAAATCCTGTTAAAAATGAATAAAATTCAGGATCCACTGTATATGTTAAACAAGACAAAGGATACCATTAGCATAGAAATATGGGGGCTGCCATTGTTGAATTTGTGTTGAAATGGAACTAAACTTAAAGCAAATCTAAACCGAAAAAAAAAAAATCACACTTACCTTTAATCCTGCAGATCCCTCGATCGTGCTGGACCTTTCCTCCATCTGGTCCCGCACTGGGAAGAAAAATTCCAGGAGGGCCATCTTCAGTCTTCTTCTTGCTACATCACCTGATCCCACACTGCACATGCATGACATTGGCATCTCTTTCTTAGTGATTTTTTACTTTCTGTATAATGTTGAAATGAATATGTATAGATTGAAGCATAGAAGCATTACTCATGATAAATAGGGCGATTTCTAACTTTTACAAGCAAACAGGAAGAACACAGGAAACACATGTAAACTACAGGATTTTTGTTGGTGTAACACCAAATGCAGTACAGTGGTTTGGAGTAAAGCTGGGTGTTGGAGGTGCATTCATACCTGCAGCTTGCCCACTAATATACATTGCAATTAGTTTTAACTTAAATTCCAAGAAAGCTAATTGATCACATGCTTATTTTCTCTAGTGTAATTAATAATGTAAACCTTGTTGCTAAATTAAAAAAAAAAGTTTGTAACAAAAGTATTTTATATGCTTTTTTGTAGCGATTTTCTTCTAAACATTTTATTCAGTTAATGTGCCTTTGAAATTTCTAGACAGGAGAGTCAATTCCAAGTAATAGCCCTCCATCCTCTAATGTCTTTTTTTCTGGGTGTCTCTCATTACTATCATTTTGGGTTGAGAATCTCCCCTCCTCCCAATCCTACATGACCTTTTAAATTACAAACCTGAGTGTGCTGACATCACATCCAGGATGGTGGCACCCAGCAGACGTTTCAGGCTTTTGGATGTCTACACAAGGCTTATTATTGTTAGTAACTTGTATTTATTGCACCAAATTTTATGCCGCATTTTACAAAGTCCATAATCATGTCAATAAATGTCCCTCCAAGGGGCTAACCATTTAATGTCCTACTGTAGTCATACGTCACTAACATAATTTTTACAAACTACTAGCACATATTACCATTTCAAGTCTCTGAGCTCCGGTCCAGCGATTTTGCTTAGGCCGGCTGTCATCAGTCTGCTGCATTTCCTCAGTCTCCTCTCTCACAGTTTAGATGAAAACATTTAAGGAAGTTACAAGGCAAGAGGCTGAAGCAGGACCTGGTGTATATCAGCCATTTGTGAACAGTAAAGCTGCGTACACACTTCCAATTTTTGTCGTTGGAAAGGATCTTTCACGATCCTTTCCAACGACAAGGGAGTGCACGATGCATGAACGGTGCTGTACATACAGCACCGTTCATGCTCTATGGAGAGGGGAGGGGGGAGAGCGATGGAGCGGCACCCTGGTGCGCGCTCTCCCCTTCCCTTTCATTACGATCGGCTGTCGTCCATCGTCCGTGGATCCGGCAGGTCGGTCGTCCGGACGATGGACGACACCGACTGTACACACGGAAGATTTTCGCCCGATAATTGGCCGATGCCGATTATCGGGCGATAAAAATCTGCCGTGTGTACGTAGCTTTAGACATCAGGATTTACAAGATTGTGTAATTTTGGAGCCTCTAGTATCTAGTAATCTAGTAGATACTGACCCTTTGATAATTCTAAACAAAGATGCTTCAATTCTTCTAGAGAGATATGCAGCAGGAATTGCATGGTGGCATACTGGAATCTATTGTTGACTACACTGCACATATGCATGTAACACAACAAATTAGAATTGCTGCTAGGTCTGCTTATCTTTAGAGGACACAAGATGGCCTTTGTAGATATTGGTCATTTAGCATTTTCATTATACTTTGTAAGAACAGTACAATTTTAGTCTTCCATCATAGAAGAGAAGGATTTGTATATCCTGCATTGTCTTATGACTGATGTTTGTGTGTGCCATACTGCAATGTGCCATGCCCGAGGGCCACCAGCTAAAATAATGTTTATTTTGTAGGAGATGAATTGGAACTACTCCTGTACCAACTTTATAAAATGTGTTTTCCCAGAAGCCATCTTCTGGATTTGCTGCCAGATTTTTTTTTCTCATTATTTTAGGCAATCTCCATAGCCAGGACTTATAGGGTAATAGGAAAAAGTATGTACACCCCATGGGCGTTATTGGGGTCTGTTTAAAAATGTTTGCTCTGAGGTTTACCCAACTTTTAACTCAATGTGCTTCACATATTTACTGACAGAATCCAATGTGAAATCATATATATTTTGCGTAAATGTTGGGTAACAATATATAGGACCCCCTTGACTTTTTAAACAGATAGAGAATATATCCTTACTTAAGACACAAGGCAAAAACAAAGATTTAAGACAAAATTTCCCTTTTCAGTAACAAAAACACCAACAGATGTTCTGATGTACTGCAGAAAAAAAAAGGTTCAACTATGGCCCCATGCGCATTTATTACTAAAATTCATCAGTGTCTGACAAAGGAATGATAAAATGTTTAATCACTAGCAAAAATTCTTACAGTGTTTAATAATGTTTGTAAAGAGCTGCCCATTTAGATTCCCAACAACATTTGGATTGGATTCAAAACATGGCTTTCACTAGGCCAGTCCATAACCCTCTATATTTTCTTTTGGACACAATTTAGAACCCCTAGGTCTCTACATTACCAAACCTAGAAAGCCAACCCCATCACACCCAATGGTGGACAGCTTGTGGTTTTTACATCCTCTACACAAATCTTATACAGTGTTGGCAATGTCTGCGCATTCACTCCCCATAAACATCAATGGAGCCATACTTCTTTAGCAGAGAAGCTAGAGATTTGACACCATTCAAGTCTATAAAAATGATTGCACTGGTGCATGTGGCACTGGAGATTATAAGCAACATGGGAGAATGCAGTATGATTGCCAAAGGCTCAAGGGTTAAATGATTGTAATGTAGTAGTACTTTATTGTTTCCCCATCACATCAAAGAAAAGTGGAAAGTATTTTTATGATGCATGAATTTTTAATTTCTATAAACTGGTTTTAGCATAATAGGAACCTGTATCCAGAATATGGACATTAAACTATTTACATATAGTTAAAAAGTAATAAAGCTTTGTTTTCATTGTGGCTCCTGGGCAGTCTATCTGTCTTCACCAAGTCTTTAAAAAAAGATTGTTGGATGTTCGTCAAACACCCTCCAGTTGCCTTTGACTCTCCACTATAAGGCCAGATGCTTCTTGCAGCATCCGTCTGTAGCTGCAAAGTGGTAATCACATTGCTTTGCAGGTAAGAGCTAATAAGAAGTCATTTTTAATCTCTAGCAGCTACCGTGAAGTTATGTCTTCTGAAAGATCACAAATAACTGAAAAATTTGGGTTAGGCAGGTTTGTAACAGTTTAGAAACATGCAGGTTGTTTACATTCGAGCAGCCTACAAGGATCTGTTCTGCACAGAAAAAGTTAATTGTGTTGTAATCAAAACATATTTACTTACAATGCTCACAGATACATAAATGAATGCAAACATGATAAAAAGTGCTTTTACTGGTTGTTCAAAATATGTAAAATTCAAATAACAATTCTATTGATAAGGTAAACATTTCATTGGTGGCTGGCAGAAAGGTTCTGCTCCTGACAACCACCTGCCAATATCAGTGTTATGAATTCCAACAATACAAACAGTCTAATGCTATTTTTTACATTGGATTTCATGTTCAATTCAAACCAGCAATTTTGCTCAAACCCAGAAAAAAGTGAATGCATCTGTTTTATTAATACTGCATTTGATTAGTATTACCGTGTTTGATTGGAGATTTCTATTTTATCCCAGGTCCTTATGTTGATAGCTCATATAAATAATATAGCCAATGAAACTGTATTATAAAAACACTAATTCTCATTGGCATTATAGGAGAGTACCAAGTCTAAAGCAATAGATTTGAAGGAAATCTTAGGAAATCTTAGGAAATCTTGAAGGAAATAACTAAGTTTTTGCTTTCAAAATTACTTATTATTATTATTATATTATTATTGTATATTATTATACAATGTATATAAAATGTGGAAAGAACATTGTCATCAGTCACCAGAAACATTGTGCTTGTTCTTTTTTTAAATCACATACTTGCTGCTAGATATTAATGTGCACCCCCCCATTTTTCCCTTAATATAAGTCATTATCCAGAATATTTAAATAGCCAGGTCACAATTAAATGTCTGCAAGAATAGGAGACAACAATTATATGTTAAATTGGTTTTACAATAACTTGTATCATACTGAGGGGGATACACACACACACACATATACCTGTACACCTTATATGATACTTTAAAAATGTGACTCTGGGAGATCGATGTGATCACACAAAAACCAGGATGTGTGGAAACAGCAGCCTTTTCATGAAAGTTGGCAATTTAGTGCCAGCAGTCTCTGCCACAAGACTGCCTCTAGGCTGTCAAACAAATTATCTTTCCCATCTGTAATTTAATTTAGGATGCTACAAACTTATTGATTTATGAAATGACACTGTAATATTAACCCTATTTTGATCATTAATGGGAATTAAAAGCAACCTCGGACCTCTCGGTGTGAAAGTCATCCTTGGACAAGACTTCTTACTTTGTCAACGATGGTGTCAATTTCTGCCATAGCTCCAAGACCTATGGAACACAAAAGGTATGATTAAGTTTTGTATCACGCAATGTGCCAATGACTACATTAAAAGATGAAAGGAAATGAAGACATAGGATATCAACAGTGTAATAAACGTAGATACAACATGTAGAGTAAAACTGTACTTAAAAAAATGTACACATGTACAGTGCACTTGCTGCAAATGTCTGTATTTTATTCTAATTTTCCATTTTTAGTCTTTATCATCTGATCTCAGCCTTTGATATGGTTGATTACTCCTTAGTATATTAAAAGAAGAGGGTCTGAAGATTTTTAGCAAAGTAGAAGAATCTTCTACTTTGTAAACTAGTCAACATAATGCATTTAGCACACATTAACATGGGCTAAGCACATCACGTGTAATATAGATCCAGCCTCAAGATAATTTTGGAATGTACCTATATTTTTATTGACAAGCTCTTTTACCAGAGGATATTAGCTAAAAGTGTATCAGAATACAGAACACTACATTCCTTACTTTTTCCTCTCACACCCTTAAATGTAATATGAATTAATCCGAATATGAAAATTGTTACCAACAACCTGCTCTCCAGTTACCCACAGAACTCAATTCATACTTACAAACCTAATCTTTAATACATCATGCAGCACCACTAACCAGTGAAAACTAAACATCGGAAAACAGAGAACAAAACAAGGATTGCTGAAAATTTTTCACTGACCTTTGTCTCCACAAACCAAAGTCTTCTCAATACAAGGGATCTCGATGTAGCCAAAACCTAGTAGACCTTTAATTTGTTGTGCCGTGATTGGATGATTCCACATGGCTGTGTTCATAGCTGGGCAGAACAGTAGCGGCTTTTTAATATCCCATGCGCGGACCACACAAGTCTGCAATCAGAGCATTTAACAAATCCATAAACTAAGGTACAGACGAACTGCTAACTACCCAAAGTTTAAGGCCGGGTCTACATGGATGGTTTTAAAAATGCATGTAAATGCTCCTACTGCGTTAATATGCATTTTATGCACTGTTACAAGCATTTTAAAGCTTGCCTTTAAACCGTTGGAAAACGTCTATGCCTTGTTTTTCCACATTTACGTTTCAAGTACTTATAAACGTGGGAAAACGCCCCCATTGAAATCAATGGACGCATTTACCCGTGTTAACGCTGCATTTTAATTTTTTACACGTTGCAAGGAGCGTGATCTATAAAGCTCAAAAACATGCCTCAAGGAAACGCCCTGGTGTAGATTAGCCCATTGGAATGCATGGGAATTTCAAACATGGGCTATTAAAGCCTCAGGTTAAACTCTGGGGAAAATGTTTGTGTAGACTAAGCCTAAGGGAAGTGTTACACGTGATACATGTTTTGAATTTTTGCATATCCAGTCCCAAGTTGTCTTTTGCTCTGCCACACAGCACAACCAGGCAAATGAAACTTCTTTCTGTTACAATTAAAGTTCATCCAAAAACAAAAATGTAATATACTGCAGCTTACCAGCCCCTAATGCGTTGACATGTACATGTATTTCTTTTATTATTTATACAGCTTTTTCCCCCTTTAGCACCTGATAATCCTAATTGTAACATGTCCAGTCCTAGGGTGACAATCCTTCCTTACTAAACTTCATGGGGGAGCAGCACTGTCACCCTAGCACAGGGAGTGTTAGGTACAGGTGTAATTGTGGACATATTTGTGCCAATCCCTTTTTTAACAGAAAAAGCAAACACAGAAAATACAAAACTGCGATGTTGGCTTTAGGTTTAGTAAAATCAAAATATCCTTGTAACTGAAATTTTGGGGTACTTAACTGGGACTATGTTTTTATATAGATGTATTGAAAAAATAATTTGGAATCATTTTTTTGTATCTACATTTGCTACAAGATTACCTTTCATCTGTTCTAAAAACAAAGCATAATACATTGGACTAGAATCCAAATGAAAAAGAAAAAGTCTAATGAAAAAACGAGAGTAATAAGATCAGACACTAGTCTCACAATATAATGACCCTTCTGTAGTCATATGTCACTAACACCGCATTTTAGCTGTTAACTATATAAGAGCTGGCAGCCCATTCACAGGGCTATTAATATTATTACATAGTATTTATATAGAACCATCACTAGCTGTCCCTCAAAGGGGCTCACAATCAAATGTGCCTACCATAAGTCATATGTCTTTAATACAGTCTAAGGTCAATTAAATTTTTTGGGGGGATGTTGGAGGAAACCGAAATACCCAGAGGAAACCCACGCATACATGGGGAGAACCTGCAAACTCCAAGCAGATGGTGTCCTGTCCTGGAACCTAGTTCTGCAAAGGCGGGAGTGCAAACCACTGAGCAACCTTGCTGCCCTGATTACCATTGTGCAAGGACTGCTTGTATCTTCTACATCCTGCTACATATATGAAAGCAAATAATATCACAATGATTTTCAGACTGGGTTATTGATAATCTAAAAAAAAATCACATACAATAACATGATAACACTTCGTTGGTTCCTTAGTTAAAGACATGATATTTAAAACCATTTAAGGATAAGAAAGTTTAGTCTATTTGCCATTTCGCTACAGAATATTTACAATGGGATTTAATTGGCGTGCTGCATGAGATTGACCATGTATGCCTGGTGGGAACCTTCTAGGGTTGATTGCTAAATGATGGGACGGTAAAAGCAAAAAGCAACTTCTTTGTAGTAACTTCATCATTCATGTATATCAAATAAATGAAAGTGAAGATGCCAAGAAACATTGAAAGTAAAAGTGTATTAAATTAAAAATGATTTCAAGTTAGTTTACCCTAAACAGTCCTTATTAACGTATGCCAAAAGAAAGCAATGTTTGCTTACAATAACAAAGTACAGCAAAATACAAATTTTTTGTGGACAATAAAAATTGCAGATTTAACAGGAAGTTTGAAAATCTGCATCACATGAAGTATTGGGATACAAGAGTAAAAAAATAATTAAATGTGATTTTTTTTCTCCAAGAATGCCCCCTTGTGGTGTACCAGAACATTACTGTCACAAATGAGTTCATATATTTGTGAATTTAAGCAGAGCTGCACTGACAAAGTGTCACATATCAGAACATTAATCCAAAGATCTACTGTCATTTAAAGTAATAAAACTAACAAAGCCTGAAATCTGATGAGTAATTTGCCAGTACAAGAATATTGCATGTGTTTTAGCTCTGCAATGTAGGTGTACAGGAGTGACCATGAATACCATTAGATTCTCCTATTTGCAATCTGATAGTCCTGAATGCTGGATTGCAATCATCTCCAAACACTTTCTAGTAGTGACAATTGTAGGATAAGGGCACACGTAACAAAAAACACTATAGGTATCAAATATTGCATTATTACAACAGTCTGCAATTTGAGGTTACATAGGAGAGTTCTAAAAGTATGTCAATACAAAGCTGAGATTTGTCAATGACCCCGTGTCAAGTTTAATTTTCATGATTTTCAAACTTGATGCACATAAAATCCACAGCCCTGGCAGGTTTAGATGGATAGATATATAGAGAGATTAGTTCTAGATTGTAAGCTCTTCGGGGCAGGGTCCTCTCCTCCTGTGTCACTGTTTATATGCGTCTGTCATTTGCAACTCTTATGTAATGTACAGCGCTGCGTAATATGCTGGTGCTACATAAATCCTGCTTGTTACATATATATAATGAAAAAACATGTCCTACCAATAGATTGTCACAGATTCCACTGTAAATTTTCCCCAAGGTATTGGCATCAAGTGGAGCAAGAAGCATGACATCTGCCCATCGGCGCAATTCAATGTGTAGCACAGGGTCGGAGCGCTGAGTCCACATCTGCACGTAGAGAAAATACACAGCAAGTAGTACATAGGTCAGTTTAAAAAATGGTAAATATAAACTTAGCTTTACAGAAAATTGAAAGGTTGTTAAATAGGAACAAATTGATGACATTTACAAAGAGAACAAATATAGTACCAGCCCTGAGTGGTGAAATTTGTTAGGCAAAAAATTAAAGCCCCCACCACCTTTTTTGGCATAGATTATGTGCACATTTTTAAATTAATAAAACTAGCTCACCCATTGCAAATGCAGTGGAACTAGTCTGGAGGGTAGTGGGGGTCATAAGAACACAGTGTTAGCTAAAAAGAGTGCTCCGGTAGCACCCCCTCAGAATTAAGAGAAAATAAGAACTAGGTTCTTAGATCTAGATCACTAGGTTATTGTGCACAAAGGGAGCTAGTCTCTGTCTGATTATAACAGAAGTACCAATTCCTTTCTGCCTATTTGTATTGCTGTTTTCTGTTTAAGTGTTTGATTGATATTTACAACATAGGGAACTACCTAGGTAAGGGGAGTGACCTCCGTAAGAAATATTTTTTGAAAACCATCAAATACCCTGGTAAAGGTAATTCCAAACAAGTCTTGGAGTCCCCTTACAATGTTCCCAGGGAAACACCAGTTGACTTTGTCAATCGGTGAGCAGGAGATTACTATAACAACCCTTTTACCCTTATTATGAATCAGGGCACTAACAATCTCAAATGCCCCAATCCATGTCCAGTAGATGGTTCTTTTTCAGGATTCCACATTAGTTGCATACTGGGAATGTGTCTAGATGAGGGGACAGGGTGGGGATACAAATTAGACCCCCAAGTACTCGGATGGGATAAGCTTTATATGCCGGTTTGGCAGGTTTGGTACACATTAAGATTTTACTAGAAAGACTACAACACTACTCATGGGGTTACAAAGGCCCCTTCATGTACCAACCCCGATACCTACACCTGCACCTTACCCTCCTCCATATATACCCTTATACCCACACCTAGAAGCATCCTCAGACACAGGAGAGGCACTTATGTTACATAAGGGAAACATGCAGACAAAGGTAGAAGGTGGGTTAGAGGCATCAGCCCCCACAACACATGAGGATATAAGCGAAGGACCAGTCACTCGTTCAAAGGTTAGGGCTGACAAATCCTCACCCCTCGCCATACAATTTAGCCCAAGCAAGCCAACAGTGGGCATGCCCTTTATAGTCATGGGAGACCAATTAATGATCAAACCCCTAGGAGTGCAAGTTCTTAATGACATAATTAAAAAATGCTCCAGACCCCTGCAAAACGCCCGCTGCCACAAATAACTATTTAAGAAGGATGACACAAGGCAAACAATTAAAAGTTCAGGACATTAGACTAATTAGACTAATCATTGAAGGGGTAACAAGATATGTCTCGACCGAAGAAGGCGGGGTAGATTTTGGCAACATAAAAGGATTAGCCATCCCAAATCGTCAAGATCAATTAACACCAACAGCTTACCCCTTAAGCACCGAAGCCCAATATGATCGAGTATGGCATGACCTACATGAAGAATTTTGAAAACTCCATGGAAACAGAAAGTCCATGGTCACAGTATTAGTTTGTAAACAGAAGCCTAGAGAGCCAGTTAGTGAATATGTTAGAAGGTTTAAGAAAGTGTGGAAGGAAGAAGCAGTGGTGGGATACGGGGGAGATATGAGTATAATATATACTCAATCCCTAATTAATGGCATGTTGCCTAAGCATAGCCGAATGGCCAAAATGATTATTGACAATTGGAGTACACTGAGCCTGCAGGAAATTTTTGGCCAATTAGTGACCAAAGACGCTGCATGATGCTTTGAAATACCGAAGCAGACCGGGAAGGCTCACGCTCAAGGCCTGAACTACACCAGTAGGCTTAATAGGCACATGGCAAAGGGACGAGGAATGAGAGGAGGACATAGTAATGTATAAAATAGAAGGAATCATAGATGCTTGGCTTGTGGACAAGAAGGCAATTGGGCTAGAGAATGCCCCATTAAGCAGTCCCAGGGAGCCGCTCCGGTACATAAGGAACAGAATCCTGGCTGCATATCGACACAGACACCCAGATACCCTATTCAGTGGGGAGGTAGGCCCCACCTAAAATCACTATAGGGAGGCCCAAAGGATGACTCGACCGTCATGATACAGATAACTGACGGTGCTGATGATAACCCAACCCTTTCCTTTTGTGTGAATGGGTATTTGTTCTCTTTAGTGAACACCAGTGGTCCCTCTGTGGGTCTAAATGGACTCGCCACCCCCACCCCCTCTTTCCACCACACAAGGGGAGTATGTAAATCACCACTCTTTTAAAGAGCTTCCTAGTTGTCCTGTAAACCTTGTAGGAGGAGACCTTATGGGTCCTCCTGGATTGTCCCTCTTCGTGAATCCAAAGGGGAGGTATTCAAGTTAAAACCACCCTACACAGCTGCCCCTACTCCAAGATGCAGCCATTCCACAAATGGTCTGGTCGTCAGGACCATATAAGGTAGGATTTTTAGATTGTACACCCTACACTGCTCTTGTCAAACCAAACACACTTATTTATCACAAACAATATCATCTGTCCGAGGACAAAAAGAAATCATTAGCACCAATGATCAAATCCTTTTGTGCACAAGGCATCTTGAAAAAGACGTCAAAAAACCTGATGGTTCCTTCTGCTTCACCCAGGACCTCAAGACAATCAATGGTCTAGTTAAACCCAAAGCACTATTAAGGCCCTATTTAATGTACACTGCTGCGTAATATGTTGGCGCTATACAAATCCTGTTTATTATTAATAATAATAATAAGACCCTGTTAAGGCAGATTTGACCACTATCATTACCGCAGTGCCGTCTGATACCCAGTAAAACAGTGTTAAAGACCTGGCAAAGGCTTTCTTTTCTATACCACTCTCACCCGAGACACAGCCTTTGATGGGTTTTATTTTTATGGGACAATACACCTGGAGTGGACTTCCCCAGGGTTTCGTTGAGTCACCCCCAGTTTTCTCAATTGCCCTTCAGCAGGTCCTTGCCTACTGGCAACCGCAGCATGGTTCCACCTTAATAAAATATATTGACGACTTGTTACTCTGTAGCCCCAGTCAGGAGGCATGTCAATTAGACACCAATAGACTTACTCTGTTACTTAGGGAATAAGGGTCAGAGGGTGTCGCAGAAGAAGGTACAATTTTGCCTTCAGCAGGTTACTTTCCTGGGTATGCTTCTCACTCCAGGATCCCGGCTGTTGGTCCCCAGCTGAGTTCATGCCATTACCAGTCTGCCTTGCCCACAAAGAAACAACTGCTCTGCGTCCTGCCACTATGCCCCCTGCCCAACGCCTGTCGGGATACCAAGTTATCCTAACATCCACAACTGGGCTCACCATTAAATACGCACCCACCAACACTGGACCAATTGCCATCCTAAATGGTCTTTTAGGATTAAAAGGCCCAGAGGACGATATTACACCCCCTCACGCAAAGAAAAGAAACATTCAACCTCCTCCCCTAGGCCAGATCCCCTCACCACCCCAATTTAGGATGCTATAGATTTGTTTGTGGACAGATCTTGTTTTAGACCATCCAACCATACTTACCTTTCGTGTTATTCTAAAGTTCAGCTTCAAATCAGCTCAAGCAGTAGAAATTGTAGCACTAACTAGAGCATGTAAAATAACAGCTGGCAAAAGAGTTACTTTTTACAGGGACTCCCGATATGCGTTCGGGGTGGTGCACGATTTCGGTAGATTTGGCAGCGGAGAGGCTATACGACTGCAGATAGTAAACCCATCACCCACTCTACTCTTATCACAGAATTGCTCAGGGCTATCCATCTCCCAGAAGCAATTGCAAACATCAATGCCAAGCACATACAACTTCCAACACCAGCATCGTCAGAGGCAACCTTTCGAGATCACCGTGCGAGGCTGGCAACTTAATCAGGCCCACACCTCATTGTTGATCAGCATTCCACCCAAGGACTAATGCTCCATGCAGATACAGACCACAATCCCCTAATATCCCAGCTTCAAACCTTTGCGAGCAAAGATGATATCTCCTTTTGGGAATCCCAAAATTTGACCATTGATTCTCAAGGAATCTGGTTAAAAGGAGGGATCGTGGGATTACCACAAATAGCGGTACCCCTCATTGTCTTCTAAATTCATGGTATCGGCCATATCAGTTTACAACAGACTATGATGGAAGTCACTAAGCAAGTCTGTGCCCAGAACCTAAAAGAACATACTCAGGCCATACTCTCCCTAGGTGTTTAATATGTGCTAGGAATAATGTACAAGGAAAAAAATTAGGACAACACAAGCACTTCCTACCACCACAGGGCCCATTTCAAGAACTACAAATTGACTTCACACATATGCCCAAAGCCCCCAATGGATGTCAGATTATGTTAATGATCACAGACAGGTTTAGCTAATGGGTGAAAGCATTTGTAGTTGGGAAAGAAGACGCTCGAACTGTAGCAAAGATACTGTGCAAAGAAATTATCCCTAGGTTTGGAGGTCCAGTAAGAATTAGCTCAGACAAGGGTATACCTTTTACATCCAAAAGAACACAAGAAATAGCGAAACTACTAACTATAGAGTGGAAAATCAACATACTATACCATCCCCAGAGCGCAGGAGTAGTAGGGAGAACTAATAGGACAGTCAAGGACAAATTGAGGAAGGCAACCAGGGGTACCTTCCACAAATGGGATCAGCACCTACCTGCAGTATTAGCCGAAATTAGAATGAAGCCCAATCCAAATAATAAGTTATCACCATTTGAAATCTTAATGGGAAGGCCCTTCCCTGCCCCATGGGTAAGGGAATCTTTAATATTGCTGCCAGGAGATCTCCAAAAAGTACAAGATCAATATGTAGCTAAACTTATTGACAAACTGAACAGCAGCTATGGTGGTGATGTGTCTTTATCCTTTCCTTTTCCTTTAGATCAACCCACACACCCATTCAAACCAGGAGATAGGGTTCTGATCAAAGCTCTGCACAAGCACAAGCGTTTGGACACACCATACGGACCCCCAGTCGTAGTCCTTACCAGCGCAGATACCACTTGGACCCACGCTTCAAGAGTAAAGATAGCACCACCGATCAAGGGCCAGGATGATGCTTCTTGATCCATGAGTGCCAGCCCGGATGCTTGTCTGCTGTGGAACCCTAATGGTCACATTCTGTTTTGTAGGGGTCACAACAACTTGCCACTATCACCCTTAAGATTTGCCGCATGTTTGTCCCCAACCACGCCTTAACCTTAAGAATGACCCAACCACGCCTTAACCTTAAGAAAGTTGAGTACAATGATTGGACCAACTCTCGGGACAATATATGGGGACGTTTAGCCAAAGAAATATACAATAGTTCTAGCTTTTGCCTATCTGATATGCATAGTGCTCAAGATATGTTAACATCTTGCTTGATTGCTGTCTCCACTCCAGTCAGAATATTGCTTAGAGTCTTTAACAATATCTACAATGACACTGAATGTCCTGAAAATGATATACATTTATCTCATAACCGGTATTATTTTTGCAATAATTGTAAAACCTATGATTCCCCGAAAAATTCATGATATTTACACATACTATAAATATTACCCAGAGAGACGTGTGTTACCGCATGACTTGTAACCCCTCTAAGATAACCTATTGTAGGATGACAGTACTAAGGCCATTCACAAAACTCTACGTCTCCTTCTTTCCACTTATGCAACTAAACTGAAAAAGATTGCACAGCTGTTCATAACCCTATGCATTGTTATTCCACTCAGCTGTCCCCTAGCTATTATGACATGTTAAGTTGCCTACAGGCTGGCTATGGTCATGTGGAAATACAACATACAATTACTTTCCAGCCAACATTACCGATGCCTCTTGCACCTTTTCCCTGATGGCCTTAGCCATGGGCTAGAAACCTCTCCTCTCCAAGGGTCATTGGGTCAGGCAGAAGGCCATCCCCATAGACGACACTTGTCCTACTGATTTGCAATTACTGTCCAAGGCTGAGTACATTGCATTGGGTGCCTTCATCGTAGGTATCCCAGGTTTCTCTATTGCTACCTACACAGATCTTACACACCGGGCTTAATGCAACATCCGTTGCCCTCTTTGGACTATTGGCAGATTACACTAATGCTAAAAGAGATGTATTGCAAAATAGAATGGCCATTGATTATCCACTATTAAAACATAATATTGGTTGTGAACGCTTTGCAGGAATGTGTTGTTTTAACATGATGGATCATTCAGGATCTGTCAATAATGCTATTGAAACTCTCGCTCAGAATATTAAACAAAATAATGGCTTGGGGTTGTTTGATTGGTTGTGGAATTTGTTTCCCAGCATTGGCCTATGGATTCATGAACTCAAAGTTTTGCTCATTATTATGATTGGCACATGTGTCCTTGCTTGTAGTTGTATACAACCTATCCCTTCATTACTTATGCTTTGTAAATCTCTGTTCCCTATATGTGGAATGTTCCAATCATACCGCTGACTTTGGTATAATCATATCCTAATTTTATCCTGACACATCTGCTATGTTTTATGTCCTGCATTTTACCTTAATGTTATTGGATAAGAACATTGTATCATGCAGTCCGCACACCTTGATTTGTGTATATAAGCTTGCCTTTGTGACAATAAACTTTGAGAGCTTGAAACCATCACCTGTGTGTTGTATAGAGGGTACTGGTCCGGGACCAAGCAACAGAACTTTCCCCTAACAGTATCCCTATATTCCACCCAATGGACTAGCAGAAAGCAGGTTCTTACATTGCTCTAAAGTACATCTAAACACAGTCACTAACATCTCCATATTTTTAAAACATTAATGGAAATGCAAAACAAATGTAAGGGGAAAAGCAAAAACAAGTACAAGCCCATAGGACAGAAATAAATCCCCACATCTCACCTTCCATTCATCATCATCACTGTAAATTGGTACAGTTATGTCCTTCACATTATAAAAGTGCTTTGCTTTCTCTGTAGTGACGACCTGTACTTGTACCTGCAAAGCAGACATTTATTTATACAGAATATAAAGATTTCAACAGACCACAGCTAAGATAACCTGACATAACAATAGACAGAACAAACTACTAAGAAGTGCTGAGGACAAGACATTTCTATATATAGGAGAATAGTAAATACCATAAATGCAATTTAACAGAATTCTTAGCAATAACTGGAAGCGTAAACTACTTGAACAACATCCTAAAGTTTGCGTTAAATGGTTTACACTATGAAGGTCTATATTTTTTAAAAACATTAACATATTTATTTACAGTTTTAATTTCTTCATGATGTACAGAGCTGCATAATATGTTGCTGCTATATAAATTCTGTTTAATAATTATCCACATGAAATACTGTATTTTGTATTTCTATATGCAGCCAGCAGGTGGCGTTCCCACCTCCTTATTACATTTTTCTGGCTCTCATTTCCTCCACTAAATAAAAATCAGCTTCTAACAGTTTTTCTGCTGTTAATTTTATCTTTGATTTCTTTGATTGACAATCTGATTATTTTTGTACCAGGCCTGCTCTATACCACCTATGCTTTTTTATGCAGATATGGTAAAACCCAGTTATTTTTTTAATTCCCATCTGTGTTCTATTGAGGAGATTTCCTTTCATTTCTTGGCCTGTAGACAAAACTGGACGTGAGAGGCTATTTTTCTAAATTAACTAAAATGTCCTCTTATCCGTCACAGGAACAGGTGTCAGCATCAAGGGATTTTTTTTCCTTAATCACAGTTCTGATGACAAATTCAGTTTTTAGATGTTCCTTCAATTTTGTTTTTGGTGGGTCAGGACAACTAGAGAGAGTAAATTCCACCAAAGAGGACACAGACAGCAATAAAAACTTAACAAGAGTTTATTCCTGTACACATGCTATCCAAAACTAACAAAAAAAAATTGAGAAATAGTTACCCAATATATCCACATAATCCATCTGTTGGTATCCTCATCACCGGTCCTATTAGGTACCAGTATGACTTCATAGGACGTCAATCTCTTGGTTTTACATTACTTTGCCAGGAACAGAACCATTGAGCCTTGTAAGACATTTTTATTTTTTATTTATATAAAAATTTCTTGGATACACAAGATTGTGCAGTGGTCTTTATGAAGTGGCCTTTATAATAATAACAGGGTTACCCACTATGTTAATCACATCTGATTTATAAAAGCTCTCCAGGACTGGAGAAGATACTTTCATCTGTGAATGACTTTGAAGAAAATCATTCCAGGTCTCATGGATCACCCAGCTTCACTGATGAAAGTGTATTTTCTCCAGCCTTGGAGAGGTTTAATAAATCAGGCGCAATAGGTCAATTTCTCAATTTTAATTTGGAGTTAAATCATGCGGAGAAGGCCCTTTCAGCTTATTTTTATATCATTTACAGACTCATACCCCCATCTCTTGTCTCTTCTACTAGATAAAACATACATCTAGCTTGTACTAGGTCAGTCTGCACATTGCTGGTGTTCACTCACTCCAGGTATTTGTAGAAGGCCAGAAACTAGAAGGGGCAGCTTCAGGGCCGCCACACTGCCAGTTACCCCCACTAGAACGTGGGCGCCACGTGGGTTGGGTGTAGTCATGGTCCCAGTGGATTCCTTGGCAGAATCAACATTCTCAAACAAATCCTGTATGAATAATAAAAAAGACATGTATGAAGATTAATGAAACTAATAATTGACCACCTGTAAGGCTGAAGCTAAACTTCAGGCAAACACCTGAACGCACAGAAGACGTACATCCACCTGCTGAAATACTGTTACCTGTAGCAAAACTGAATAGACGCAGGAGACAGCACTACTCGGCAATCTCCTCTGACCAAACCCTTCCTATGGCATCCATAGCTGATGTTTGCAGGGGGTAAAGAGGCTGGAACCCCCATTGCCTATTGATGAAGTTTGCGCTTTAAAAAGACTTCATGCCTATGCTTCCTCTCTTATATTACTGACCACCCATATACTTTCCTTTCTGTTCCACTAGACCAGGGGTCGGCAAACTTTTTGGTCTACTAGGCTATTTTAGGAGGTCAAGAAGGCACACTAGGCCAGAAGAAACAAGGTGTCCAAGGAAAGTTTTTATCCAACCGTGACTGCAAGCGAGCGGCCTCAGTCTTCCGCTCATCCGCGGTGTAGTCTCTGTACAAGTGCGCGTGCTTGGCATCAAAATGCCTCTTAAGATTCGACCGCTTGAAAGTTCTGTTGGTGTCGTTGCACACTAAACACAGGGCCTTGTTGGACGAAGAATAATTCGTCAGTCCATTCGGGGTTGAAGACACGACGTTCAAGATCAACCTTCCAGAGACTGGTAGCTGTGCATTGCTTCTGCTCTTTAGGCATAGTAATCGGGGTTACTGTGCGGGAACATGATGATATTGATGATACTGCGGGAACTCGCGATAACGTGACAATTCAATTAGGCTGAATCCAACAATAAATAACTAGGGGGGTGTTAAGCCGGACTGGAATGCTGGCTAGGCCGTATCTGGCCTAAAGGCCAGGGTTTGCCAGCCTCTGCACTAGACTTTGAATTGTTCTCGGTCATTATTGTGCCTCTTTAGTTTTCAGGTAATAGACTCCATCAATATTCGGTCTCCACCCTAATTACACTCCTCAGCACCCGATCTTTGGATCCAGTTATTGGAATGAATGGATTCCTATTAGGACACTTTTTATTGGTCGATGGGGTTGTTTATTTGAACACCATGGGCTCACTGCTGTCAATAACTATAAACAATGTTTGCAGTCACCCTTAGCAACCCCTCACGATGCCCAGCAAAACAAGGTAAATTCTGATTGGTTGCAATGTGTATTCTACAGGAAAGATTAATAACCACTGTCTATTTTTTTTTTTTTTTTGTGCCACACTAGAAGGATTTCTCCTCTGAGGTAGTTATCATAAAACAAGTGTCCCCATAGGAAGATTTCCCCTGTGTATATTGCACCAACCCTGCCATTGCTGATGACATTGGCCATGAGGACAATTAAAGAGTGTGAATCTCCCTAATAGGGACAAAGACAGCACTAAATACCTGACAGGGGATCTAACTGCTCACCACTTTGTCCAAATATAAATATGAAGTTTCGCTTTCAGTAACATTGAATAATTTTTCTGCATTCAGTCCAAACCAGACATGTGCAGTTATTATAGCAGTAACCTATGATCAGTCTACATGACTATGGTCACCATGACATTCCCCGTGTACAATGACAGTCATATTACCAGCAGCTTCTTCCTCTGCTATGGCTCCATCCCTGTACCCGTACACACAACACACAAACACATGCACCTCCAATGTCAACTACAACTCCCAGAGATCTGTGCGCGCTCCCGGAAATAAGACATTGCAGAGGCAAAAACGATATATCCCCGAGTCATTTGCTTCAATTCCCATAGTGTGGTAAATGCATTCTGTTTTGTTTTATTAACATAGTGAGATGGGTATTAATTTTATTATTAACTGCACCCTACAAGCAAAATATTTGCAAAAAATCGCAAGAAGGGTTTGAAATAGATCTGAAAAGTACGGGTTACCCTCACTACCCACAATTCTCTGCGCCACTTTACTCACTCGTCTGTGTACATAGGCGCACCAACCAATCAGTGATAGTTTCCGGGAAGTCATGTGATTAGATATGGACGCCCATCCGTGTTTATATATATATATATATATATATATAAATATAGATTTAACATATTCACACAACTCTATGTATCCTGCAGGTTGTACAGCACTGCGCTGATTATATTGGCACCTAAGTGAATCCCAGCTGCAAAAGTTGTGTGACACCTAAGTGAATCCCAGCTGCAAAAGTTGTGTGAGTGTGTATATGTACGTATGTGTATATTTTGTAGATGGGATTCACTTATTTGGTGCCAGTATATTCAGCAGTGCTGTACAACCTGCAGGATACATAGAGTTGTGTGAATAGAGGGATGGTAGGGAAGAGGTCAGCAGGAAAAGGGTCCATAGTTCTCATAGTTACCTGTATTGTGTTTCCCAGGGCTTGTAATGCACCAACAAACACAAGTCATCAAAATCCCATTGCCTTTCAATAAGCAGCACGTTTTGCATTTCAGACATAATTGGATTTGCTTTCCTTGTCACAAATCCTGTGTTTTCTAAATGTAGGTAATTGTTTAAATGGCACAAACAGAACTTCCAAAGAACATGCTTTGTGTAGTGGATAGAGAATATTCCTGTGATGTGCTCACAATTCATCCTTGTGGCTGTTATTCATCTATCTGATTGCCCAGGATTTGTACAATAACCAATCAATCAGCACAGATATGCTGGTAATAATGAGATATATTATGGTGTGTGCTGTTAATATATTAGAATATGCAAAGGGTTAACTACAGACCCATGGGCCTGGGTGCAGAATGTGGACCTGGACAACTCTCCAATACTACTCTGCACCCCATCTACCCCAAGCACAGCATAGATCAGATATCCTCAGTGACAGAGACCTTCAGACCTCCCCCAGTGAGCATGGCTGCAGCAAGTGGCAATTCAGCCAATTCAGCTGTCAATTGTAAAACAACAACTACCGTATCATTGACTGTACTCACTAACAGAAGGGTTTAAATGGCATGCAGAAGTATGTTGGTAGAGCCGGAGAACAGGGGTTTTATAGTTTTACATGGATTTTAATCTCAGTAACTGAAGTCAGAATTTACCTTTTGCTTCATGCAGTATTACTTTTATTTAAATGTTTTATTTACTATTTTTTTTTTATTTAAAAAGCTCCAGGGACAGATGAATATTTTTATAATTAATATAATATGATGGTAAAATATACAGCCCCATACTGACTGAGGTATACTTAGTTAAAGAACTCATATTGTTTTAAGGGGAACCAATTTCCAAATTGACTTTAGGCTGTCTGTATCACACTGATATGAAAATTAGATTCTGAGGTAGGTACCCTGTTATTGTGCAGTCTCACTTCTAAATACTGACCCTGAAATATTAACCAGCTATGGCAAGAAAATTAAAGCAGGCCTAAACTCAACATTTTCACTTTACATAAAGTGTAGACAACCCTTATATGTAAAGAAAAACTGGTAATTATTTTTAATGTTTATAATTTAAAAAAAAAGTGCAGCACCTCCCCTTTCAGTCTGGATCACTGCAGTGACCAAGACTAAATAGGAGTGAGTGGTGGAGGTAGTGATGGTTTTAGAAGACAAAGGAGGACAGGCAAGCAAGTTTGAAAAATGGGTTTTGAGTGCTCTTTTAGATGAGCAAGTTGAATAGGATGAGGAATACCATTCCAGAGATTTGGGGCAGCTCTAGAAAAGACTTGAAGCTGCGTGTGTGACAATTTCATAATTCAACAAGCATTCTTCATTCCACAGTCTTTTGAACCTTCGAGTATCAATACTGCTTTTACCTATTAGGCAGAATGGACCTACTGAAAGTTTGTTCTGAAAAAGTGGGAATTCAAAAAAAGGAAAAATAATAAAAGTATTTCATCCTTTGCAACTTCTATGAAAACTGCCACCCCCTAGTGGTAAGAAGCTTCATTGCAATATTTAAAGAAATGAACTAAGGTGTATAAAGGATTGCCAGAATCTATTTGAGGTATTCTGCCACTGACATTCATTCACATTCTAGCATTTTATGCTCCCATTCACCTATTTACACATTTATCATAAGGTTACTCAACACCAGGTAAATGTGGACAGTTGGCAAATGTCACTTTTTCAGTAAATTGTAAAAATAGATTTTGAATTTCAGGAGGCAGCTATTTTCAAGTGCCAAACGGCAAAGCTAAAATTCCCTAGCATTTCACCTCTTGAGTAATGGCATTCTTGTTCTTCTGCAAGGTGAATACCTCTGTGGGGTTTAAGTCACCATAACAAAGTAAGCCAAATATTAAACACAGACCTGCTTTAATATTACAACACTATGAACAATAAAGAAGAACTAAGCCCTGAATATACCTATTCCATTGCATGTACTGCCATCTTCTCTATTTCTTTCTTTCATATCCCAATCTTTAGCCATCAGCCAATCATGGCCAGGCTGGGATGATGCAAGTGAATCCGGGATCACTGGGCATCACAGCAAAAAAGCTGTGCAGCGAATTTTGACAGATGGGCAGCAATCAGGCAGGTAAGAATACTTATTGAAGAGAAGACATTGCCTGCCCCTGCAATAAGGACTGCCTGATGCCAGATAGCATATTTCTTCTACGGTTCTGTGGAGTGGGAACCTGTGTTGGGACTGGCACTACTACTGTTTTTATTTGGTCATTTTTTACCCTCACAAATTTACAAGTGTGTGACCATAGAAAACATAAACTGGGTCCTTTTGCAATTTTAGAGTTTGTACATTTTTAAATAAGATTTTTTTATTCCTGATTTGTAGGGCATTTTGTAAAAAACTAATTCTATTTTTGATGTCTTTTAAAAATGCATTACACTCTGCTTGAGCTTATTTTAGCAGAATCAAAGTCTGTGCAGCTGCACATATATATAGTTTTACATAGGTATTATTAAAAAAAAGCTGTATAACACATTGTGTGCTCAGTTTAGCGGTAACGAAATGTATTTAGTTTTTACAT
>NC_092859.1:120960045-121011816 GCF_032062135.1 Pyxicephalus adspersus | reverse complement strand
TCCATGAAAACATTTGCTAGCTTTGATTTTAGGACATCCATTCCAGGTTTTCTATTTGCTAAAAAATGTTTTGAATCCTGGACCAGATTTAATCTCCCAAAGACAGCCGCTACAATCCTGACAGTTACTGGGAGATTGAATCCAGTCAGGCTTTCTATTCTCCAATATTCTCTATTAAGTCAACACGGGGTGAGCAGTGCCCAACAATACCAGTTAAGTGGCTTTGCCTGAGAAAAGGAAGCTTCCTTCCTGTATTGTGTTTCTACTGTGGGAGTAGGAATGTATCTGCTAACAGTCAAATGGCACTACTACCACCATCGATTGGGGATGTCTTGGAACAGCAGCAGATTGGCTTATCTAAAGTTAACACCAACAGGCAGCATCTGGACATGTAATGGTACCAGTAAAATTGACATGTTGGCTGGAGCTTGTATAACATGCTCTCTGATAATATCTGTAACCTTCTGGCAGAGATTGTATACCTCAATTGTCCCTGGCACCATGTCTACATGCACTGCTTAAATATACGTTTCCACAAACTAAGTAAATACTGCATACTTGCATTTAACAACACCCCAATACATCAACAGTACAGCTACTGTAAACTGGAAGAGAACACTGGAAGGGCTAACACATTTAGGCATCCATATTTAGGTGTACAGATAGATTTTATTAGTGGCACAGTAATAACCTCCACATATTTCACTCGGATAATTGTTCTGATGGGCGTGTTTGATAAAAGAAATCCAGGAACACTGATCTCAATCAGCTGCAGGAGGCTAGATCACAGGATATATAAATAAGACTGGTGTAATGTCAGAAGTTGAGTCATTCTACACAGGATTTGTAAATACTTTTCAATGTATACACTGTATCTGACTATTGCACTCTCAGCTTCTGACTTTGTCTTGCTGCAGTTTATAATGCATAAAATGACAAAAAGAAGGGCTAATACCAGGACATTATCTGTTATATATTTTATTATTATAGTAGACAGAAACCTATAATGCTAAATGCAGGGGTTATTTGGCATCATGAACCTCAATTTGCCCTGAAAGTGGGATTAAAGGGCCTAGATAGGGCAATAAGTAATTGTTTGGCAGCAAATTTGCCTTAATTATTTGGGATCCAGGCCCAGAGGGTCCCAGAAGGAATAGGTGGGGTAAGCACTCCTTTCAGGCTTAATTTAAAAGGCAGCTGCCTTTGAGACAGGGGGCAGTTGCAGCCAGTAGGCTCAGGTAGACCAGCTGAGTGCAGTCTGTACATTGGGAGAGCCCAGGTCCCCCAAAATTTAGGTCTGTGGGACCCGATAGAAAGCCAGAAGGCTTAATTTTATGAAAAAAAGTGCCCTAAAAGTGGAACCAAAGACTGAAGTATCTCTATGCGGCAAATGCATTTCATATACATATACATTTGGCAGCAAGGTGGTAGTGGTTAGCACTCCAGCCTTTGCAGCACTAGGTTCCAGGTTTGAATCTCGGCCAGGACACTATCTGCATGGAGTCTGCATGGAGTCTGCATGTTCTCCCTGTGTTTGCATGGGTTTCCTCCCGCATTCCAAAAAACATGCATTAATTGACTTCCCCCAAAAAATTGACCTTAGATTATGTTAATGACATATGACTATGGCAGGGACAGCTAGGGGAATGACTATGGACCTTTGTGAAGTGCTGTGTAATATGTCGGTGCTATATAAATACTGTGTAATAATAATACATATACATATAACAACAATGGCCAAAATCAGAAATTATATCTATGATGTAGTCTACCAAAAAGCATTAGCACAAAAGGTATTGTTTTTCCTAGTCCAATAGCATAGTTTTATTGCTTGTTAATTCACCCATTACACACGTTAAACTTAAGGGTAAAATAACAGATCTTCTGGCAGAATTAATAGGTAACACAACTATGTTATTGGTGATGGACAGGGAACATCTAATGTCATTTTTATTTTAATAATTCACACAGTGGCTGAGTTTTTAACGCGTTCTTTATTTTTGTATTCACACACATCATTTTCCACAATTCTTCTCACTGAACGTCAATAAGTTAAGATAAACAACACATAAAATGACAAGATACCAAAATTGATTTTTGGAACTGGACAGGATGTCCCAAGGGTCCCATGAAAAGAATTATACAAGGAGTAACTTGTACACTGGGAAATATCCCCACATGTATTAATGTCCACTTTCCCATTTGTTGTTAATAGTGTATTAAAAATGTAAACATTACTAAGGGAATGTTACCTTTAATATCATATATTATAATCGGCTATACTTACATTTATAGCTTTATGAGAGTATAATAATCTAATTTGCAAAAAGAAAAAAAAAATCATAACATTTGAAATAGGCATCAACCCTTCTGGCAGGAAAAGAAAAAATCATAAATAGCTGCCATATATTTCTAATACTGATATCCCAAGGCAGCAGACATATTAAGGTTGATTTACTAAAGGAGTTTAGTCTGTTCAAGTAGCAAAGTGAGTTATTACTCTACAAAGGATAATTCACTTAGCTTGGTGACAGAAATTAATCTCTGCTGACTTCAGTTATCCAATAGTGCAAGCAAAAAATACATTTCCTCGTGGGTAATTGGGCAACATTGACTAAGCCAAGTTTATCCCTTGCCGACTGATAATTCCCTTTTCCTAATGAACATGTAATATGTATTCAAGCTATATCTAGGTTACAAAAGAGAACTACTACTCCTAAAACCAAATGTCTGTAAAGGGTGGATCCTGATGCCTTTCTGCTCTATTTCCTTAGGTAGGTTGTTGCATTTTTAATGAATGAAACTTCTTTGACTGCCTCACACAGACGCCAAGCAGAGGCAGCCAAACTGAGCTGTCAGTCTTCATTATTGTGTACAGGGACAACACTACTAGGTCAGCGGTTATGATTTTGCTAAGGGGTTTAACTCCTTTAGCTAAGCAAAACGTAGGTAGAGATGATCTTTACCTGTTTACAAACAATAAAGGGTATTGCATGTGTTATGGGTGAATTTACAATACTAAATGAAAATGGTAAAACTAAATGGACTTCTTTAAGAACAGAGTTTATATTTACTGCTAAACATAACAATGACTGAGATAAAAAAAATATATATTTATAAAATAATAGCTGCCTACATCTCAAGTCCCCAGCAAACAAAATTCCAGCTATACCAGGAACTGTAATCTAGTAAGTCTGCAGGAAACCCTGATAAAGACACCCAAAAATTATTATTATAATGGCTCCTTTCACATTTAGATCACTGAGCAGGCAATGGTGTCTGGTGACTTCTCTGCACATACTCCTTGTTAAATATTGCACCCCTCTTCCTGCATAGACATCTGCTTGTACAAACCTCTCCATCCATCTATTCCACGGTTAGGACTTAGGCTTCATTCACACGAACGGCAGCTAGTCATCAATTCACCATTCTGGCAGGAGGTGAACATCAGAATTTTCACATTATTTCAGAGTTTGTTTAGTGTTCTAACTGCCATTTAGATAAAAGGATGCAGACTAGTAGCATATGTGTGGTTGTTTTTTGTGATTATGATAAATCTAGTGTTATTCTGAATTCTACTGACCAGGTTTAAGTGTCAGAAAATGACTGTTCATAGATGTCTGTGGGTTTACCCACAGTTCCCACTGTCGGATTTGAAGCTATCTATGTGGACCTGAGGAGGCACCCCAAAAATGTCTGTGACTTTACAAGGATGACCGCGGCCACCTTTCACAGTGCTTGTGACCCAGCATGTGTGTCCCAGTATCAGCCCTAGTAAATGATTGCTGGTTACCCTTTAGGTATGTAAGAAATACAAAAATATTTATCTTTAAGGCTAGTATTGATAATCTTACATTTTTTGTTTGTTTTTGGGGAATTACAAGCCTTACTGGACTTCACCTTCCTCCTGAATGTCACAGACACCTAAAGGGGCTTTGGTAGGTACTCCAGGCCACAACCCACAAAAGGAGAAAGTTCCAAAGGGTTTCAAGAACTTTGCACAATTACCAAACTACATAGAAGCCCTGGGAAGCAAACATATTTGCCTCCAAATGCCCTATTGAAGTCCCCTGTTGGGCAACATTCGGGGAGCATTGTTGCTGGTGGGGGTCGTGCATGTAAAAACCTTCAGTTATCACAATGTACTGAAATATAAATGCCAACTATATAAAGTGGTTGTCAGTGTATGTAGCAGTGGTCCACTATTTCTGTATGTTCTTTAAATCATAAAAGAATAGTAATAAAATTTGAGAATGGAGAAAAAGAACTTCCTGTCTCTTCACTAGAGGACTCTGGGACAGTTCCTGTCAGCTATAGCTCCTTATTAGCTACTGTCAAATAGACATTGGACGTGAGAGTTTTCTATTGTAACCTTGACCCTATCAAATGCTGCTGCAACCAGTCAAAGATTTTCACATTTCCCTACTATGAACAAACATTTTCCTGGTGGCATACAATGGTAAACCCCTAGAAAAACCTGCCCCCAGCCACTAGTGTGAATGAAGCCTTGGGTTTAGATAGGGATCAAAGCACTCCAATTTGCCAAGGTTTAAGCAACATAAACAGAAGTTATAGCTGGTAACACTTACTTAGTTAAAATTAGAGATGAACAGGAGGTAAATTTAGAACTGCCAGTGGTGTGTTTGAGGTCCATCAGTTCTTTACTTCTAGGGGTATGAGGGTCCTGCTATTGAAAGTACACAAAATGTCCCTTTTTACATATAGAGCTGGACATGAAAATGTGTTTCGTTTATTTAGAGCAAAAAAAAAAATTAAACCCAGCAACACCCTATTATTTTGTCTCAATCACAAATAACAAATTTGCTTTCCCCATGCCATTTTTATTATTGCAAACACGTGCAGTGCGTAGCACCATACACTATGGGGAGATAAGTAGATATCTGGACATCTTCACATTGTTTAAACAAACGCTCAATTCACAAACACACTAAAATCATAATCCTAATTTTCAGCCAATGAGCCCAATGACATTTGAATATTACAGGCACGGCTAAAAATAAAGGTTCCAAGCCTTTTTAAGTGAATTGAGCCTATTCTAAAACATTTAGGGCCTATTTACATATATGTGCTGCTTTAGCACATGTACGTGCATTTACTTGTTACTATGTTTCAGAAGCGCACTGCAGTGTAGTGCGCTGGGGTGCTAATCAAAATGAAAACCAGCACATTTTGTGGTAATGCATACAATAAAGAAGACATTACTGCAAAACAAATACATGAACAGGACCCTAAAAATGCTCAACAGTTTTATCTCTTAACACAAAGAAATATTATATGTTGTGTGGTTGATTAGTTGTACATTTGTGAGTGTACCATGTAAGGTTTGTCTTAAAAAAGACAAATCTAACTTTTTTTTTATAAATTAGGATTCTTAAACTGAATTTTTTTGAGCCTTGAGGGATGGTGTGCAGAATATATATTTAGAATCACCTGCTCATGTATACAAGATTAGGACATTATTGGTAAAGTAATAAAACACACTACACATGTAGCACAATGATTTCTTGTGCACTCAACACTTAGTGTCCTACCGGAGTGTTCAATCCATGAGGAAGCAATGTATTGTACAATTATTTTAGTAGGGTACAATGCATAAATATATAGTGCAGAGTCTACTTTCACATTATTAAAATAGCACTGTCAAATATTAAGAAAACACAGTTTGTTCCAAGAAACTCAGGAGCTCCCAAATATAAATTTGTGAATAAAATGATGCAAACCTAGTTTGTCCAAAACACTAACAATGATGGGTGCAAACCTGGAGTGACATAAAGGCAATAGCTTTTTAATGTGGTGTTGTGCTACAAAGCCAAGCCTCTAGAGGATGATGCAAGGTGACAGGTAGCAAACATAGGAGGTAAGTACATCATCCATGTATTGCTTACTGTGTTCTCTCTCATTGCCTTCCAGTCACATGATTTATCCACTGCCACCTGGGCCTATTCAGACTGCCTGAAACAATAACCTATACAGAAACCTCAAATTCCATTAATCATAAATATTTAACTATTTATACTAAGCTTACAATCTGTTTTCCCCCTTGGAGGTTTATTTCTTGTAACAATTCCTACCAACATGTTTAAGGACCCGGCTGTTGGGCTGTATGTACATAAATTGAACTTACAAACATTTGCCCTGTTAATCAGGGATAGATACTCTCTGGGACACCATATACACACACCACTATCAATTATGCACCATAATAAAAGGAATGGGAAGAAAGTTGAAGAGACAATTGAACTACTAGAGAACAGCGGAAATGGGGGTCCTTTCCAACCCCAGGGAATGTATTTCTTGAAGTCCCAAGAAACTCTTACATCTGATTGGAGTAGCCATAGTTTGGTGTGGCTGAGTACTGAGGTTCGTTCTGTGTCATGGCACCTTGTGCTGCCCCAAAAGCAGCATTCTGAGCTGCCTGCTGGACATGCGGGTTTTTCCAAGCACCTGTGGTCCATTCCTCCTGCGCCTTACTCAGGCTGCCTCCAGCACCCCGGTAGAATTTGTGTACCTAATGGGAAGAAAGAAGATGGTTATATTCTGAAGAAGAAAGAAACCTTCTGCCAACTAATATATTGCACCTTTCTGAACAGAGCGGAACAAAACCAAGTAAATCTGCCAAAGGTTTTTTTTCTCTCCATCCAGTTCAGAGATTTACACAGCTCAGCTACACGGCACAGTCCTGTCTAGCAGGACTGGAGATCTGATGTTTTGTTTCTATTGGTGTTATGTAACACAGATCTCTTCCCTCCTCCAGTAAATTATTGGAGCGAGCAGCAGAATAATGAGCCCATCTCCCTCTGCCTATGGCTGTTTCTTGTTAGCACATAAACCCACTCTAAGGGCTCTATTTATAAAATGGGGAAATCAGCCATTTCCTCAAACATTCCCTTATGGGAATCTTCAAGGTCCATGTGTTTCAATGGCAGTAATGGTTTCCCGCCAAGTGTTTTTTAAATAGAGCCCTAGATCTTAGACAAGTCACAGGCAACAGAGCTTGAGATTCCACACTGCAGATTTACAAGCTGTAGGCATGGGAGAACCAAAGCGTAGTTACTTACCAAAAAGTGCTACTTTTAGGAGGAATACCAAACAGAAAGGATTTTCAAGGTATCGTCTGGGCACACTTTACACTAATTATTTAACATTTAGCAAAATTTCACTTTTTTAGGTTGGGTCCACTTAGCTGATATAATAATAAATTAATTTCAATGGATTCATTTGAGACTTTTATATTTGCCCAGAGCTCGGCTTTGACATTCTTTACACATAACAAACACTGCAATCATTTCCAGGAAAGCTGTAAACTCATACCCTGACTCAGGCCTCAGTTTAGTGGCAAAGTAAAATGTTAGCAGTCTCTACATAAGTAAGTTAGCTCAGAAAACATTTGTGCTCTGTTTATACCTTAGTTAATGCTATAAAGGACAAGACGGCCACGGCTGTAAACATAATGGTTGGAATCAACATCACCACCGCAGACCCCACATTTGTACTAAAGAAGGAAATTGCTGCAATCCATCCACTGAAAGAAGAAAAACAGAAAAGCCACATGAGACGATTCAACTTACTGAGGTGAAACCTAGATGCTCATGCCAAGATTTAACAGTTCGTATGCACTGGCTGGCTAATATACCAACTGAAATATTGATTAGGACATAAAATTGTTTTTGTTTCCTAAATGTATTTTTATGTGAACAAACAAGTATAAACATTAATTATCAATACAGGCATAAAGAATAAACAATATAAAAACTTAGCATAGAAGGACAGTAAACAACAAAGTAACTATAACCAGGGGGTCAATGGAAAAATGAGTGAGTGATTAAATGTTGATTTAATTCGTTTCAATTTGTTTTTAAATTTTTAAGATAATTTTCCAGTACATTGAGGAGGAATATGCTCTCCAGGCTCTTCAGTCCATCAAAGTATCAGTTGGTGTTCTATCTGGGAAATGACTGCTACACCTGCTTAAACCATTGCAAAGGACAAGGGTTGCAAGGAGACACGGGTTCCTCCTGGCGCCTGGAGGAAAATAAATTTAATCTCCAGATAAGGAAGGGATTCTTCACAATAAGGTCTGTGTAGTGTGGAATAGGCACCCTTAAGAATTAGTTTTTGCAAGTAATATAGATTGCTTAAAGAAAAAGCTGGAAGTTTTTCTAGAGGTACAGAATGTAACTTGGTATTAAAGTTTTAAAGTAAAGACTGCAGAGACTGTTGATTCAGGGAACATCCAATTGCCTCATGGGATCAGGAAGGAGTGAGGCTTTATAAGGGTTTTTTTCCTTTTGCCTTTCCCTGGATCAACCATGTTTTTATGGTTTTATCTGGGATATGTTTTTTTCACTAGTAATTGAAGTTGATGGTCTTATTTTCAACCTATCTATGTAACCCGGTACCTGGTACTCTGCTAATAAATGCTTCATTTGTGTTTCTTATTTTCACTACATTTATGCTGTTTGATATATTTAGGCCTTAAAGACATAAGCTGCACTTTTGTATTTTACACTTAGTGGCAACTATCAGTCAAAAAATGGCTTTACCACAAAGAATGGAACAGCCACTACTACCACCCCAGGTTTATGCAGTTTACAGTTTCCAACCAATAACCATCAGAGTTTTTTTTAGATTGTTATTCCCACACCAATTTTTAGCACTAAAGTATATTTGTTTACATGATAATAACCCTATGACAAACCCGTCTGTCTGACAGTGAGTGTGAGTGAGAATTAGCAACACAAACATTTACACATTCCAAGCTTTCTACTGCAAGGATAACATTCTCAGGCATGGTGCACTGTGGTCATAAAAGGTTACTCTGCAGTTTGTGGGAAGAAGAAAATATTGTGAAATATGCTACCAAGGGACCTAATGTGCTTTAGTTCCTTCTAATACTATTCGACACAACAATAAATCATAATAATTTAAAGAAATTAATCCAGATAATTATAAAATTTAGGAAACTATATGTAATGCATAGGTACTTTCTGTAGGGGATGATATACAGTGATGAGGACAACATCGGATAGCTTGCCTCCACATCATGGAGTTTTATGATGTGCTTCACTCCAGTTAAAGGAAATACAACAATACAAATAGATAAATTCTGGAGGGGTCTTCCTCTCAGAATTTATGGTTTTTTGCGTTTCCTCTTCAGAAAAGTGCAGCCAAATTCTTTTCCTTAATGAAAGTTGTCTGGGACAAGGACAATTCGGTGAAGTATACAGTACAGGCAGTAAGACAGCCTGTGTAAGGATGACGATGTTCCTCTACTCTATACACATCTATATAATGTATACACTTCTATATACAAGCAGCTGCTTGAAGCAGCAATGTGTAGTAAAGAAACTACATGTAGCAACCAAGTGCTACAGTCCACATTCATTTAAAATGTGTGGCAACACAAAGTTAATGATTTTTTAAAGTCTAGAAATTATTCATGAAATGATCCAAGATTTCTACTGTCAAATAATATACATAAACTCTCACCAGACACCCCAGCCAGGAATACCAACAGCTTGAATTATGCTAATAACCAACTGGGCCATGAAGGTAAAGAAGAAAGCCATGAAGTTAAAGGAGCTGTCTGTCCTGTCAAAGGAGAAAAACAGCTATCAGACAAAAAAAAAAGAAAAACACAAATCTGTACAGAAAGTCACATGTAGAAAAAAAACTGTAATAAGTGTCTGAAATAGAAGAATTCACACAATCCTAACAATCAGTGTTAACAAAATGTGTAGGGGTTACAGAAGGTTGCACCGAAAGTGCAGGCAATCAGAAGGTAAATATAATGCACAATTTACATTTTCAGTAATCGCTGCCATACTGATGTATGCTAATACATTAACCCCCCTAGCATTCTAATTCTCTCCATGTATTTCCATGTAAAAAGCATTACAATTTGTTTGCATGGAAATTTATTTTACATTATAGGCTATAATTCTTAGGTATAACTCACCCAAATATGTCCAATATTTAATAAATTTATTAATAAACTTTAATATATATATATATATATATATATATATATATATATTTGAAGATTTCTTGGTATTGGACTCAATATAGATATTTTGTATTGAATCGAATACAAAATTATTTGAATTTTACGCCGATCCTCTGGCCCGCACCGACGCATGCACCGATGTCACCGGGAAACCCCGGAGATTGTGTCTGCACACGCTGGATGAAGATCGAAGAAGAAGGATGTGTCCCAAGGACCTGTGGGGACCAGCAGGAAACCCGGGGACGCCGATGAAGCAAGGTAAGTTTTTTTTTTTTTTTTTTTTTTTTTTTTTTTAAGTTTTAGGCGACCCCGAGTATGACTCAGGTTTACCATTTTTTGCAGGTAAAATCCACCTCGAGTCACACTCAGGATTACCGCTAGGGGGGTTAAAATGTCTTGGGGTGGTTTGCATTGTTTAGTTAATAGGAGAAAAAGCAGAGATATTTAAAGAGGTACACAAGAATGTTAGGGAGGGACAGGATATGGCTTCATGTATATTTGTAGGCTCTTCAATAATTGATGAGGAAATGCAAAACAAGTTACAATTGCAGGACAAATCTAGGACCAGTTACATATTCTATTTTAGGGTTATGCAGCTAAAAAGTTGACTGCAGTGTTATTTGCTTTTAAGAATTTGTTACAGTGTAGCCGTAGTGTAAAATAGTACAAGGTTATGGGTAAAGTATAAGAACACCTCCACCCTCCTGTCTCCTAAACTACCTTCTAGCTCAGGCATGGGCAAACTACGGCCCGCGGGCTGTATACAGCCCAATGTGGTTGTTTCTCTGGCCTTTTGGGTGTTCCGTAGCTCTGGCTGGTGCCACCCCAAGCAGGATCAGGAGAAGGACCCAAACCAGGGGGGCGCACCGGCCACAGCCGCGGAACACGTCCCAGCCCTACCCTACCTAACCTACCCACTCTCCCATCGCAGGCTCAGATTTGCAATGAGAAAGTGGGTGGGGTTATGCTATCATGACATCACCTTCAGGGGCATCATGATGGCATAACCCCACCCATTCCACCATCGACCCAGCCCCTCTGGCAATTTTTTTTTCAGATTGTGGCCCCTGACTAAAAAAAGTTTGCCCACCCCTGTTTTAGCTGAACTAAGGGAAACTGTCAAAAATACCCTTGCAGTGGGGATCCCCAGACTTGCAAGGGCAAATCGCTCATTTTGGTCTAGTGTACTAGACCATGGATGCTTTGGATTGTGGGTGGACCCCCTGCTTCCAATACAGAATTGTGCTCCGATCTTCCCTCTAAGGGCCGCAATTGTGGGTGGATCTCTGGTGACCTATCTTACATCACAGTATGGTCAGTTGTGGGAGGACCACCATCCCCCATCTTTACACGACATCAGAGTGCCAGTGACCGATGTAAAACTGGAGGGAAGAAGCTTCCCTAAGGCAGGTGGATTCTGTATTTTATTGTTTATGTAGAAGAAAGAAATATTTAACCCTGGCAGTGCATTGAGAGCCCCACTGCAATGAGAGTTTTGACAGTTTCCCCAAGTTCAGTAAACTAGGCTAAAGACACTCCTATTAAACTTACCAGTCTTGGAAGATACAATGTTCCAGGACCCCAAAAAGGCTGATCATGTGAGAAAATGCCTAAACATTTTGCCAATGGGACCCAATTGGAGGAACTGTTTCATGATCAACCGCAATATAATTCTGGATATGTGTGTAAACAAAGTCAGTGATGCATACATTTGTTCCTTTTGCATGTTAATCCAATCGGGGTTGGCAGGTGGTGTTATTACACTTTTGGGTATATGTATAAGTAAACAATAAGTGTTGTGGACAAATCATTTCATGTAAAATTTGCAATCACATACTTACTTGAAAGCTTTGTAAATAGGTCTGAACCAGCACACATAGGAACAGGGAGTGAAAAGGATGAGCCATAGAAATGCCAGGCCGAAATTAGTGGCTCCGCCTCCTCCAATCAGCCACGCCAGGCAGCCAATCAGATTCACCGCCAGCGTGATGCTGTTCACTGCACGCACACACCGGGTCACGCAGAGGCACACACATGCAGCAAGAAGAAGAAAGCCAAAGATAAGAATAAAGCTGGGGTAAACTCAAAGCAAAGGAGTCAGGATCTAAATCCCCTCCCACCCCAACCCCTGAACCCCATGCTACACTCAGGTAATGGGATCACACAGTGTATATACACAGCAAATCATATCATATACTCCTAGAATGAACACTGGTAAGCTGTGCGTCACACAGAAGCTATGCAGTACCAGTCTAGGTATTAGAGTGATCATGCAATCCAATATAGAGGTAGAAAAGTACACACAGCGTATGTCTGTAGCACCAGTGCAGCAGTTAATCGGTAGCTTGTGTAGAAATTGTAACTTTATATGCGAGCTGGTGCAGACAAAGGCAGATTCACCTTGACATGCAGTATGCGCTTGAGTAGTATTCTTTTCATTGCTGTTGGACTGTGGAATAAAAAATATCTAACTTAACCACATAATGAAGAAAAATGCACAACCAGACCACACATTTCACTTAATGTTCATATGTCCAGGTAATAGACAAACAGAAATCCTTACTACATGGCCTGTCCAACTTGAGATGGGTGGGGAAACACTGCTCCAGGTTTTTTTTTTTTTTTTATAAAGGATTTTCATAATTTCATAATTTTTTGTTTGTTCTTTACATTTCTAATGCAGAAATAAAATGTTTTATTCTTACACAGGCACTTTCAACTACACAAATCCACTGTGCAGTCGAGGTTTATACTTACACATCCATAGGTAATAAAGACGCTTGGCCATGGTCCGGTGTTGGTCCGGAATATCAGTTTCAAAATCCTGGTAGAAACATGGCTTCAGAGGTATGAAACGAGGCAGAGGGGGGAAGTTATTCTGTTTATCTGTGTGGGGAACAAAAAAAATGTGAAATGTTTGAAGAGGTACAGAATACTTTTTCAATATTTACAAACAGAAAAAAAAGTTAGCATCAAGTTACATATAAATGCAATCCTTTCCTGTGGAAATATAAGAAAACAATGGTGCTTTAACAAAAGTGAGATAACAAAGGTTAGTTCTCCATCTGCCTATAAATCCTTCCTATAGCACCACAGATAAAATCTCTTTCTGCAATCAGGATACTAGCACATGGATCGGTCATTTCAAATGATGAAAGGAGTTATCAATAAATAAAATAAAAGTAATAAAACAATGTAAAGTAAAATGTAATAAATAAAATAATAATAAAATAATGTAAAAATAATTGTAAAAGTAATAAAATAATGATTGGTGTCAATAACAATAAAAAATAACCATACAGTGAATACAGCCCTGGTTACTGTATTTGTATGACATGCTTGGTTTACTACATGACTTATTCTCTCAGCTGGATTTTAAGCAAACAGTATGGATTGTCACGTTAAGCCAGAATGTATAAGAAAAGAAGAAATATTAACCTCAAATGAAACAGCAGGCCACAATGAATAAAGTATAGGTACGCGAATATCTGAATGTAAATTTGGTCACAGATTCCCCTTATGGAAATACGTTGAACTGAATACTCACCAGTCATGATTAGTGCAAATGGGAAGGAATGACCCTTCAAATCTTAAACCCTAAAAGACAGAAGGATATCAACTGTAAGATACAACATTATCCGATATGTTAGTAATTGTTTGTATAACTGTGTATGTATGGGATAGTAGGCATATTATTAAAAATGCAGATGGATATGGCTGATATTTAGGACTCTAGAATATGTGCTAAAGCCTCCAATATGCCACAGCCTAGATTCTCTATGGAGAGTGCAGCTTAATCATCCAGCACTCCAGATCCAAAGTCCAATTCATCCAAAACGTGACAATCTAGACCGTTCATACTGCTGTCCTGCTTAACTATTAAACCCACTTCAACATACCTCCCTAGGTTCAGAGTACTGCTCAATGACCCAACACACAGCTGCAATGCAAATGCATCACTCCAATACTGCTCAATGAGCCAAAACACTGATTCAATCCAAAATTGTAGCTCCAGTGTACTATTTACAACCCGTCACACTGCAATATAAATCCTTAGTTCTAGAGTAGCTGCTAAGTGACAAAAACTAGAGTACCTGCTCAGTTATAAAAACTACAATGCGAATGCTTAGTTTCACAGGACTGTGCAATTACACAACAGAGTACAACTCGATGACCCAGCACACAGCAATCCAAAAACCCTGGTTCCAGATCACTGCTCAACTACTTAATTGTTTGCTGACATCACATAACGTACACAACATTTACAGAGATCATTGGGGTACTCACATCAGTTCACAGGACTTATGGGTATCAGTGTTCTCCCCAGCCCCTTTTTTTAGGGCGTACCACCCAGCTGTTTTTGTGTGGTTACCAGGAAGATGGGTCACAATACAGGAGCATTGGACTGTTAGGGCATAATACTAAGGGGGTGGGCCATTAGAAAGCTGGAACCAAAATATTTGGGGGTAATAGAAAACTGACAGAAATATAGAGGTTACTGGATTCCTATGAAAACAACATCTGGGAACTCTAAATTTGCCATGCTTTCAATGAGTAAAAGCAGGAAACAAATATGGCTGGCCCCAATGTGCAAATAGAGCATCACAAACTGAGAAGAAAAACAACACAAACATCCACCAAAATATCAAGCTGTATATCAGTAAACATAAAAATCTGATTTTCATGTATTTCCTTCATGTATGCCGAAACTGAACTCAGAAGGTTTTAATGCACTCCAGCGGGGGGGATTTGGGACCCCTGATATCGGTCTCTTCCTAAAGTACAAGCAAGAGGCATCAGAGGGTCTGTTTGGACCCCTATTGCTTGATGGTCACCAGAAATAGTGACTGTCATCACTTTTACATACTGTCACTAAACATAAATAACTTATAATTGTATAGACCCAGGTGTACATCACAACTCATAATGACTATGCATATGATGTATACTTAACAAAGTGTATGTATTAAAAAAAAGAAAAAAAAAAAAACACACACACAAATCTGGACATCCCTTGTCTCATGCATGTGCAATTTCTAGTGCTTTGTCTCTTTAAAACTGCATGACACACAAAACTTTCCTGTTGATGCTGTGGTTGTTGGCTTCCTGTTTAAACCGACAACACAGGGCCTCTACTGCACTGAAATCCTGAGATTTTTTTGGTTAGACTCACCCAGTTTTTACTCTGTGACCCACAGAATACCTTTCTACTATATTTTGTGATAAGGAGAAAAGCAGGTGTTTTATAGGCTTATTCTTTATCATAGGACTATGTACACAATCGCCATAGGGTTACAGTATAGTTACTGCTTCTTCTAGCCACTGAACCACGGCCTCTGGGGAGATGCTACATGTAGCATTGCCCAACAACAGCCCCATAGAAAATGAATTGGGGCGGCGGTACTAGTACCACTCACTGCCGCCAGCTGGCACATGTACCAATCTTTAGGAACCAGTGCTACAGGGTGAGTGACCAAGTGGCTGGCAAAGTTCCAGATGCCAGGAGTTGGGTGGGATCATTTAATTTTGTGGCAGGTGTAAACCTTCCCTTAGTAACCTATTTGGAGCTTATGATTTATTTATTTGCGCAAGTATCATGGAATATACAACATCTCTTAGATTTCAGTAAATATATGGTTTGGGGTTCACACACTTTCAAAGATGTGAAAGATTTGTGAAAGTGAGTTAGAAATATTAGTTTTACCAAAACTATAAAATGTCAATAGGGCAACAGTAAAAGGGTAAAACTATCAAATTTGTTCCTAATGACAGAACTCAAAAAGCTGCATTTAGAATAGGAAATATAATGAAGCAGGAAGGGTGCACCTGAAAAGCGTGATGAAAGTTCCATTACAAAACAAATAATTATACAGGGCTAACAAATAAGATTACAAAAAAAGGCAAACCCTGAGGCCTCCACCCTAACCTTGAGATCTCCACCCAAACCTAGCAGTAACTGCTTTGTAACTGTCATTTATATATCACAGGGCCCAGGATCCATAGGCGTGTCTACTTAAAATAAAGCCAATCTGACATGGTCTAAAGAGTTCAGATGATAGACTTATGGTGCCTACAAATACCTTCAAATTGATAAGGAGTATCCCCATGTAGCTCAGTGGCCCAGAGTGTACAAGATGCTTTCCAAGTAAATATTAAAGTGCCCCTGTCAGGTGGTTTATGTTTGCAATACCCTGTGATGAATACAGCTTTGAAGGGAACCTGTTTGGTTGCCCTTTTGCCAAAACTTTGCTGTGTGCCCGTGTTGTGTGCTGCTGCTTTTCTTCCTGCGGACCCTTAAGTCACTGCAGAACATAATAGTCCTGTGGGGTTTTCAAGAGGAACCACAGCAGGCAGCATGGAACACCCGTGTTGTCCTCAAAAATTATTTTAAGCTGGGTGGGAAGAAGCTATAGGCCTTGTATTGTGACCCAGCTTTTCAGTAACCACCCAAAAACAGCTGGGTGGTTACTAAAAAGTGCTGGGTGGTACACCCTGCTAAAAGGGACTGGGGGGGGGGGAACACTAGACACTCTTCCAATTACCCCAAATTGTGGGCTAGATTACTGACAGTTCTTTTATGTACTAGCTCGTCCTGGTTACAGGTTTTATTAAGGCCCACCAGCTAATAGTTAACAATGCCGGTCACTGGAGCTGCAAAACTGGTATTTCAGAAAAGGAAGAAAGCAAACTGAAAACAATAATCAAATCATGAAATGCTATAAAGTTTCTGTAAACCTACCTGTGATTACAATTTCCTACAAAGGGTTTACTGGAAAATAGAAAGGTCAAAAGTCTCTGCAAAGCGTGAAATATTAAAGTGGAACTCCAACACAACTGGTTTCTTTATTTTGGATAAAGAACTTTTATAACATTTGTGGAGGAAAATCTCCTTTTTCTCGTTGGCACTGGTTCCACACGCTTTCTAATGGGAACCTTTAAACTCGGATCATTATTGGGACCACCTATAAATCTGTCTTGACATAACATAATTCTGGGCATAGGATGTAAAACATATGCTGATCTACTCTTTAAAATCACAGAGTATCATTTGGAGTTGTGTCTGTGATTGTCCATCATTGGCTATGACATGAATTGAATAAACATAGAAAGCCCATACGAGGTCATGCTATGTTGCCAGTGCTGGCAGACTCTCCCTGTAATGTTAGGGTGAATTTTTAAACAATCTTTCTTCTGAAAGATCGGTTATAGTAATTTTCTTGTCAGGAAAAACAGCCTCATAAAGACAACATCATGATATTCCACAGTGTTCCTGACGAATCTTAACTTTTAAAGCCATTACAAAACTATATGTAAACTAACACAAAAAACAAAAGCTCCATTTCATACTTGCTGGTTTTATGCATCCACATCCAAACATCTCATATGTGCATACTTATGTGGGGAATGTTACTGCTTTTATCATAGGAAACATTTCATAACAAACAGTGAAAGCGATTGTTAACAGAACAAGACTCCTCCCTAATTAAAATAGTTTTATAGAATTGAGTAACATTTAAAGGTGACTTTCGGCTATTTTTTTGTAGTTTTAATATAAACTAGTCCTCCAGTATATATTAAAGAAAGAAATGTATCAGCTTCAATCAGGAGATGTCCTTGTACAGCACTTTGTTTCGTAAAGTGTCATCAGTCTTCCAGGTTGAATTACAATAAGCATCACCCAACCAGAAAGGCAGAGGCCATATTTTGTATAATAATCACAATTTACATTACAATGATAAGAAGCATACTTAAACTCAGAAATTTCACTTTACATAAAAGGGTAGACATCCCATTTTATGTAGAGTAAAAAATCTGTTGTTTTTTTTCTAAATGCAACACTTTACAATGCAAAAAACAAAAAGGTTGCAGCACTGTCCCCTAATTCTCGATCAGATAGGCATACCTACGTCTGGTATCCCGGGAGGCTCTTGGGTTCTCCTTCTGCGCATGCCCAAGGAGCCGAGGAGGTGCCAAACTCATGCATGCATGGTGAGTTTGTTTCCATCTTACGTCACCCAATCCCGCGCCTGGTTTGGGTGACGTAGGATGAAGAACCCGGAAGAGACAAAGATGCCGGGATGATGCGGGACCCGATGCAGGACACCACCAGATGGATCAGACTGCCCTGTGGGATAAGTGGTTTTTTTTTTGTTCGGCTGTTTTCAGTCTAGTTCCTCTTTAAACTTGTAAGTGTTCAGTCGGTGCAATAGCGTATTCGCCCCAGATTTTTTTTAAGCTGTAGGTGAGTGGCAGCCCCTGTATTGTGACCCAAATTTTCAGTAATATTACAAAAATAGTAAAGGGGCTGTGGAAAACACTGAGGTATACTGTAAAAGCTGAACCAGAGACTATATTTCACTCACAGTTTTCTGATGAATGGAAAAGAACTTAACTCACCATTTGGCCACCAAGACAATATTTGAAAAAGGATCTTTATAATATTAATCATAATAACAATAATATTAACAACAACAAAGGACACACCAGGAGGACTCTTTGGGGGAGGTTAGGGGGTGATTGTGGAACATAAAGCTACTGCCCTTTCAGTGGCCCTAGTGGTTTTTGTTTTATTCCTGTACAGCCTAAATGGCTAATATGCACTGCATGCTATAGCAATGAAATGGTTAAAACAACCCTTGGCAGCCATGAGCTTGTTTTTAAATGTATCTCTTTGGTGTAAATGAAATCTGGGAAGCTTTAAAGCTGCCCAATCACTTCTACTAGACATCATCTGCAGCTCAGTGTTGGTTGCCCTGATACTTGGCACACCCAAGCTTCTCCTGCAGCTGCCAGGACTGAATAAACTCCTGCACATGAATTTCATCATCCCGGCTTGGCCAATCAAGGTGGCAGAAGATAGAAACAAGGAAGAAGATGGTGGCACCCATGATGGAACATATTTTCTCATCAAATACCTTCTTTCTCTTCTACTCCCAATGGAAGAGCTTCATTTGCTCAGACTAAATAAAAACAATAAGCTCACCATGCAGCATTTATCCCAGCTCCAAGATCACTTAAATATGCAGATTGCCACTAGAGAGGATCTACAAAATTGTTCAATGATAAAAACACAGAACACTAAGCAGGTCATGATGTCCCCATCATATTATGTTTGCAGAAGAGGGGAACATGGTATTTATATGACCACATACATCATGTGTGCATTACACACATAACATGCCACAGGCATCACAGGAAATCTAGTCATAGATTCAGTTTTAGTTATAGTTCAGTTTTAAGTGGTGTTTGGCAACTAGGTGCTAAATATTTCTCATATAAATCCCCATACAGAGCTAGTGAGCTCCAGCCCCAGCTATCTCTCTACCACTGAGTAGAATACAGGAGGAGTTTGACCCTCTGCCAGGTTTCATGGATGTCTGCATTACTGTTAAGCTACGTACACACGTCAGATTTTTATCGCCCGATAATCGGCATCGGCCAATTATCAGGCGAAAATCTGCCGTGTGTACAGTCGGTGTCGTCCATCGTCCGGACGACCGACCTGCCGGATCCACGGACGATGGACGACAGCCGATCCTAATGAAAGGGAAGGGGAGAGCGCGCAGCAGGGTGCCACTCCGTCGCTCTCCCCCTCCCCTCTCCATAGAGCATGAACGGTGCTGTATGTACAGCACCGTTCATGCATCGTGCACTCCAAGGACAAAAATTGCAAGTGTGTACGCAGCTTTAGAGTCGCTTTCATTTTCTAACCTGCTGACTGCTGTCCTCACGCCAGAAAGTGAAAGAGAACTGCAAAGTTTAGCGTTGTCACTGGAACAGGAAAAGAAGGAAAATCTTTTGAGTTTTTACACCCAGTCCACTTTCCACTGCAATCTTTGCCCTTCATTTGGGGAGGTTGCTTTACACTTCTTGTTGTGCCTTTAATACAAGAGGTCAGGAGAAATCCCCCCAATGGGGGCACCAACAGCAGGAAAAAAAACAATAAATTACACTATATAGCCATAATATTAACAGAGTTACCCTACGACCCAAAATATTTATTAAAAAAAAAATTAAAAAGGCACAACCTTTCCAGAATATTCTGCTACCTGGAAGATAAAAAAGGTCAAGGAACAGGAAGGTTAGGTTCTGGCTGTGCTGGGCACCAGAAACAAAGGATAGGAACCAGGCAGGAGGGTAAGGATAGGGATCAAGAAGAGACAGGGGGAATAACTTCCCAGGTATGTACATGTATGTATTTCTTATTTGCCATGTTTTAGATGGCATCCATATCAGACAGCATTATAGCAATAAGTGTGCCACCAGAAGGACACAATATGGGTACAGTCATAAGCCCATCCATGAGATTTCTGGAAGGGTGACCACAATGAACATTGATTACTAGAATGCCTGGATGAATATACGGACCACAATACATAACAATATAAAGTGCCAGGATGAATATACTGACCACAACAAATACAGGATGCCAGGCTGGTATACATGATAATATATAGTGCTGGGATGAAATCACATTGACCATATACTACCTGGTTACAATACACAGACAATATTAAACATAGAATACCAGGGGACAATCATATTTACTATAGAGTGCCTACTGACCACAACGACTAAATAAATATAAACATACAGTGGAAGGATGGAATCACATTGCCCATAGAATGCCAGGCTGGAATGGCAATGCCCAGGTACCAGCACAGCAGATCTATGACTCATCTCCCCATCCTCCTTATCACCGATGTCCCCCGAGCACCATGCAGGATCCATGTATGCAATCACAGCACACACAGCCAGGAGACCCTCAATGTCACCAATGTCATGCAGCGCTATCTCCGCCCACACACGGACACCTCCACGTATCATCCATCGCAATGTACACTGAGCTCCGACTGATGTGTACCCAATGCCCCCGCGATCTGATGACATTGTGACCCCCTGCACACCGTACATCTCACAACCAGCCTCATGCACGAATCGCACACACAGCTATCCCCATACCACTGATCACCCTCGGCCAGCCGTGGGTAACACCGCTCTCTGATCCGCTTTACCTCTCACGAAACTGCCCACGTCTCGGTCTCGCGAGATGTAGAAATTTTCCCCGACTCCAATGTGTACAGCCCCAGCACCGCATGCGTAATCGGCCCACCATCTGCTACTGCGCATGCGCTGCTGAGGACTCATGATAAGATCTGATAGCGATTTGTGCCATTACATAAAGCGGACCTGTACTCAGAATATTAGGCGTATATAATATCACACTGATCACATATTTACTTTCATTCTCAGTGATCTTTATTATTTCTATTTGTAATATTTGCAGCTCAGAGGCTTCTGACTGGTGTCTATGGGCAATCACCTTATAACAGGGGTGTCAAACATCCTTTTTTTTTTGCCTCCAATGGAATCCAAAATATGAACTGCAGCTGGTCCAACACTACTACAATCATTCACAATCATCATCATTCGCGTCTATAGACCAGGGGGCTCTCTGCCGATGCATGGCACCCACATTGGATTTTTTTTATCCTGGTAGCACCTCGGGCTAGCATAGAAGGAGCCCTTTCGTCGAAAAGGGGATACAAAAAGCCGATCTCACGCATTCACAGTGAGATCGGCAAGTTTTTTTCCAAAAGTACGTCACCCAATCTTGCATGTCGGATAACGTAGGAAGAAGGACCCGGAATAAGAAAAGAAGATGGCCGACCCAAAGATGGATGCCGGGACGACGCAGGACCCGATGAAAGAATCTTCCGGACTGATCGACAGCACTGCGGGATTGAAGGTAAATGAATGTTTTTTTGTTTGTTTCCCCTTTAAATAAAGACCGTGGTGGTAAAGACTGAATGGGAGTGCAGAGCCTCCTGGGATATCTACTTTATATATCCCTGGAGGCTTTGGGCTGTGCAGAAAGGGGCTCATACATGCGCAGTGCGAGATGAGGTGACATAGGCAGCAGAAGCAGGTGGCGGTCTGCGACCTAAAGTTATTGACACCATTTATTGGCAGTCAGGAAATAAACACCAGACTAATTTACTGGATTAGTATTTCTCAACCTTTTTACCCCAGAGGAACCCTTAAAATAATTTTCTGTATTAGGGAACCCCAAAAAAAGTAATAATCTGGGGTCATTGGGAAAAAGTCACTTACATTGGTGGTCATTGAGTGAACCAAGTGGTGGTTCATAATACCACCTCTACAGACCGCCAAAAAGATAATTGGCATTACGACACTGGCTCTGCTCAGTAATGATGGAATAAATCTAAACTGGCATCATCCAAGGAACATCTAGCAACCTCTGGAGGAACCCTACTGCACTAGATAATCTATGCGGCCAAAACAGAGCGCGGTGATGGCTGGAAATCACGACTATCATGGCCAAACCAGAACAGTTGAGAGCCATGGTCTGAAGTAGCAAAATGTTACAAATTATATAATAATATTATAAGGACCAAGCTGAAAGAAGTATTATAACACTTCCGGTCTATTTATATCCACAATCATTGCTCCTTTGAGGGCAGCTATGGTTGTCACAAAGGCTTGACTATAAACATGTTTGCCTTTACTCATATCCAATACATAGCGGATTGAGAGGTCTAGTCATTTAAACAAAAAAACTAAGGATGTTTGTAATCTCAGCTCACAGGAAGTGACAAGGAGAATTCTGGAAAATTCAGCAGATATTTTCTGACCAAAGGACCAGTGCCTTCGAGGGACTTCATTTTATGTTTTGATAAACTGTACATCTGCTATAAACTTTCTTTTTTTTTCTTTTTTGAAACTGAATTTTTATTGAACATTTTCACATACAAAGACAACCAGGCTTATACAGCAAAACATCCCGTAAACACAGCATACAGGGTGATAGGTACATCCGATAATGGTACATTAAACTCTGGCGTAAGTAACAGTAAAAAACAGTGGCCGTACTGTACCGGTCTATCAAACCCCATAGACTATGAAAATACGGAAACAACAGATAAATAAACAACAGAAAACAAGAAATGAGTCAAAACGAAAAAACGAAGCTAAGCCGGGGAATGGGGGGGGGGGGGGGGGGGGGGATACAAACAAAGGTGGATAGGACCCTGACTGACAGGTGGACATATTAAACCTGTAGACTGGTATAGTAGGTATCCCAAGGTTCCCATATCTGTTCAAATTTCGCAACCCTGTTTCGGAGGACAGTAAGGTACTCCATCAGGCGTATGTCTTGAATACAAGCATACAAATCCTCCATAGAGGGGGGCAGTCTGGATTTCCATTTGGTGGAGATTAGAGTACGAGCAGCCTGCTATAAACTTTCATTGGTGTGATTGGGATAAAATAAATCCCATCAGCGGTGTCAGTAAAATAAAATAAGCTCTGTTAATGATGTGAGTGATAAAGTGGCCCCATTTACATGAAAGAAAGAAAATCCCTACACCATGGGAGTCACTGGTAGCAAAACAAGTCCTAAACCTTGTTTGCCTTTGGTGTTGGCTGGGTGAGTGGTTGATACACTGTACACTGCGTGGAAAGTATAGCTGACAAGATCAAAGAAACATAAAAAAATGCCCTTTGAAGATCCTTTATCCAAAGTAGTAAACAAGGTGTACAGGCCATCTACATTTTTAGCACACCAAAAACTATACTAGAGCTTAAAGTGAACCTATACTCGCCGTGTTTGCTTGGCTATTCTGACAAATAGGCATTTTATTCATAGATACATTGCACTATAATTTACATTTTGTTCATCATTTCTTATCTCTGAAAAGTAGAAAAATGTCTTTTGGTTCTTCCCCCTTGATCTATAGTGCCAATGCTGCACAAGTCTGAGGTTGTTAGGAGAAATCAATGATGAAGCAACCCACCCTTGGCCCTGCTTTCATCAAAAAATATTAAATATGTGATTATACTTTTGTATAATGAAGAAAAGTCTTTGGATTCTCTCCATGTAGGGTTTACAGCAAAGTATAACAATGACATATATAAAGGGAGGATGAACCTGAAGGGGAGGTAAATATTAGTACAGTACCAAGAAAAAATGGAGGCTACAGAAGTAGCATAGGTAGACCAGCATAAACAACAGAAAGGCTAGTTTATTTATAAAAGTTCTATTAAGCCAAGACAAAGCCCACAAATCATCCCTGTCTGTAAGGCACAGCATGTATCATGGAAGGATTTGAGGATAATGTAACAAAGCTCTGGTTTACGAGCTGGAAGTGGACACAGCATATTATTGTAATGAGCGCTTCAGTCAGAAACCCAATGCCCTAAATACAATATTAATAATAATATTAACTTGTACATATATAGTGCCGACATATTATGCATCGCTTTACAAAATCCAGTCATGTCACTTACTGTCCCTAGCTCACAATCTAAAGTCATTACCATAGTCTAATAATGGCAGTTTTTGAAGAGATGCCAATTAATCTGCAGCCAATAAACCTACAAAATAAACTACTTGCAGATACAACCTGGAACCCAGGAGCTTACAATCCAATATACACAGTTTAATAATACTTGTAAATAAAAGTTGAAGGGCACATGCTTCAGCAAGTATTAGCAAAAGTATTTAATAGAGCAGTTTGTTTAAACCCTTAACGGAAACAGTTTAGATTATTTAATATAAACTGAAAAATGAAAAGCTTTTTGTCATGCTCAAACTGGCCATATACCGCTGCATTGTCACTCCCAGGTGCCTGCTGTCCAGCACTAGGTCCCAGTAGCTGTGTCAAGTGTTTCAAATGCTATCACATTCACCCATCAGTTCAAAAGGTATTTTAGTTAGTTAGTCATTCACAAAACTTTACATTTTCTGTCAAGTATAAGCTCAATATTTTATTATATTGTACTCATCAGTGACTGTTCCTGAAAAAGATAAGGAAGAGGAAAGCATTTATCATTACCCTGTCAAAATCATCATGTACATGTTTTGTTCACAAGAACAAAAGGAAATGGTCCAAACACAAGAAGATAGAAAACTTAAAAACATGTATATTTTCCAGGAAGTTATTTTAATCCAAATTTAGCAATAGCATGCTAATATCATGTGGTCTCACACGCAGCGACCAAATAACCTTGGTAAATGGGTCCCTGTCCTCACCTTTTACAATATCCAGTGGTATACATTAGAGGTGCCCACTGTACTGGAAACATAGAGCATAAAGTTGCTGCCTTCACGTGTACTCATCTATCTCAAACTTCAAAATCACAACACCAAACTTGAACGAGTTAACAATATTTATATGTTCTGAATATATAAATAAATGATGGCAAATTAAAAACAAATTTCTCCTTCCAATGGACAGACTAGGCAATCGTGTACTGTAAAAGAAGAAGAATGTGCCACTTAAACAGACAAGCATACTTTTGTGCATGGTGTACCTGTACGTGCTCAAGTTCCCATATGTGCTACACAATGTGTGCATATACACAGGCTCATTAGTTGCACTGGCAAGTGGGATGTTTAAAGTTCAGCATTACCACTGCATTCTTGATAGGTGGTCCCCAGCAGATTTTTGCACGACCTGATCTGTGATATCAGATATCCAATCTCTAGCATCCACCAGGTACAATACCTTGTGATGCATACCCAAGAATTTGAAAGATGGATTTTTTTTAACTTCCCACCTCTCCTTAACACCTCACAAGGAGACCTTAACAAGTTGTACCCATACCAACTATTTTTGGTGTGAAAGAAACAACATATTTTAAATACCCATATTGGCTATCTACAGTACTTTTATCTGCTACAATAGCTACCTATTAGCATTCATTATCTCTTCTTGTGCATCACTAGATCTTTGATTTCAAACCTAAATAGTGACATAAAGCATCTAAAGCAATGGTCAGTTCTTACACACATGCTATCAGATGCTACCTTTTATGATTTTTGGCTTTTAAAGATCCATCCATATACATTATTTTTCCCACATCCCATGATTTAGCCAGACTATATATGTAAAAACTTATTTCCAAAAACATTGTCTTCAAGTGCACCCTATCAGATACTCCATAATATACTTGCTCCTTATGGCAACTTCTACTGGTCTCAGTCTATCATGTATCATAATATGGGAATTTGTGATAATATCTCTAAATTAGTACCTTGTCATCATTCCCTTTTTATCCACCAGTCAGTAAATACTGGAAAGCCAAATACAAAGGGCCCGATTTAACAAACCTCTCCAAGGCTGGAAAATATACACTTTCATCAGGCAATCTGGGTGATCCAGCAAACCTGGTCATTTGCTATTTGTAAGCAAATGTTTCCAATCCTGGTGCGGATCCATTCCGGGTTTGCTGGATCACCCAGGTTCACCTATGAAAGTGTATATTTTCCAGTCTTGGAGAGCTTTAATAAATCAGGCCCATGATGTTTAGGTTCACGGAGTACCCAGGACACACACAAAAAGTTATCAAACCATGGCTGCTGGAGGTGAAGTGAGATGTGCCTGAGGTCATCAGACATTACCAAAGAAGTGAGAAGAATGATCCCCTAAGATGGTGATCATTGGGAGAACAACCCCCTTACCTGGTGGTCAGTGGGAGCCCAGATGAATTGAAAATTGTTGACAGCAGTTATTTGCCTAAACCAGAAAAGATTAATCAGAGCCCCACAGCATATAAACCTGGAAGAAGGAAACAACAGGATCAAAACAGCAACTTAGAGTAACCAAAAGGGTCAGTTTTGTCACCATGGAAAAGTCCAGGAGCACAAAAGTCCATAGAATGATGATCAGAGGATTCAGTAACTACATAACTGGCCCTAGCCAATTAGTTTATGCAGAGTCAATTATTTTACCCAAATATTTCTATATGAATGCAGTGTGGAAAGCATCTTCTTCCTCTGCTTCCCATTGGAGACTCTAGCAGTAATTACTTTGCATTGCAAGCTGCTATCAGGTTTCCACTACTTAGGTAAACACCTACACAAGGCAAAGATGGGAACATTGCACTGAAAAAAAGAGCGAATGGCTGATAGGTCAGGGAGGTCAGATAGGTCAGGCAGATCCAACAGGGTACCAAAGAACAAGATGGGAAGCAAAATTTGCAAAGCAGAACTTGGGCAACATGGGGTTAGTCAGGAAACAGAAGGTACGTCATAAAAAATTAGCTGGTAAAAAGAACATCCAGCAAGACGAGGACGAAGCTGCAGCCTTACAGTGGAAATAAACCTAATTAAGAACATTTTGAAAGAATGCTTGTTTATTATTGCAATAAAAAATAATAATAATAGTAATAAAAGTAATAAAATACCTTTTGTGACTGATTGCAATCTTTTAATTACATTCAGCAGTCCTCACTCCATCAAAAGGCGTTGCTATTTTCACATGGTCTTTTTCTGGATCCAGGATCTTTGACAATCTTGATTGGCCAGACCAGAATGATGTAACTGGCATTCATTCCTGGCAGCCGGGGGTACACTTGGATACCGGATATCATACACTTTAGGTACACTGAAGAAAACATTGTAATTAGGCTGGTAAGTTTATTGCAGAAGGGGTATCACCTGATCCTGCCTACTCACAAATTAGTTTAGTTCCACTTTAACTACTTACACACTCACATGCTCCTGACACTTATGTGTCCAACACAGCTAAAGTCTGAGAAACACTCCCTCCAGTATTGTGTTGGCTTGTGATTTTGCAGGTTGTGTTTGTAAATTATTTCACAGCCAATTTTCCTCAGATGATGCTGACAGTATCCCAGGTTCTGATTTACTATACCACAGCCTAGTTCATACTGCTGTCCATCATACCCTCTACACAACTTTCTTGCCCATACTGCCTGCTATCATACCTCCCCACACTCCTCCGCTGCACATACTGCAATTAATTATACCCTCCACAATGATTTTTCTCTTGCACATTTAAAACAGTTCTTTGAGTTTATATGTAATATTCTTACCTGTGCCTGTTTTGAAATTGGATCAAAGTTTCCTGCTTTATAATAAACATAGACATATTTGGTATTTTTTCACTATACAAAGTCTCGTCATTTATTATGCTCTGCACAAAAAAATATAATGTGTTTTTAATGAAAATAGAGATTTTCTAAGCAGTTACACAAACTTGTGAAAAATATGAGGTTGGAACCACCATCGTTTTCTACTATAGATCCCCTGATTTCAGACAATTTATAGTGATGGAGGTCCTTAGTCAGTTTGCAAGCCCAGAGAGTTTCTATTTTATTGTAATGTCCATAGTTAAAACATTTTTCTTTGGAAAATACCCAGAAACAGTGGCACTGGCAGTCTTGCACGAGAGTGGTAGAGCATAAATTATGCTCAAAGGAAATCTGAGTCAGAACAGGCAAAATCATATTTGGAAGAGACTTTGATATATACAGAAATGGCTGCTTCAAATTCAAAATAGACAAACTAGATCTCTGTCTGACTAACATGCAAAACAGAACAAGAGGAACTGTGTTCAGCCCAGAAAACACCGTGAAGTTTCAAAGTTGTCCAAATTAGGGGGAATTTAATTTGTAAACCAAGGTAGTCATTTAAAGAGATCTTGTTTACCTTAGCTTTGTATATCTACTTTCCCATAAACCTTGCAAACTATTCCCCTCAGGGAGACTATATGCAATTTGATGCAAATGCTAGGGGTTGCTAGGGGTGACTGTTGCAAATGCTAGGGGTAACTACTTATTGAAAGGTTCTTACAACAGGTTAGTGACACCTTGCAGAAATAGATAGACATTCTGTGTATTTAAATCCTAAAACCCAGGGAGAACATAAACGTATTTCCTTAGACACAAAGCATAGAGCTTTCTAAACCAGCAGGAGAACTACTGCTTTCAGCACAGAGGATACCGCCAGTTTGGATGAAATTAGAGTGCATTGGTAACGGTCACTGTAAGAACCATGGATCGGCGGCACAGTGGGTAAGAGGTCAGCACTCTGGCCTTTGCAAAGCTAGGTACCAAGTTTGAATTTCGGCCAGGACACTATCTGCATGGAGTTTGCAGGTTTTCCCTGTGTTTGTGTGGGTGTCTTTTGGGTACTCCGGTTTCCTCATACATTCCAAAACCATGCAGTTAGGTTAATTGGCTTCCGCCTAAAATTTACCTTAGACTGTATTATTATTATTTTTATTATTATTAATAAACAGTATTTATATAGTGCCAACATATTATGCAGCAGTGTACATTGCATAGGGAATAAAGACATATGACTGAGGTAATGACATTAGAGTGTGAGACACTTTGAGGGACAGCTAGTGACATGACTATGAACTTTGTAAAGTGCTGCGTAATATGTTGGCGCTATATAAATATTGTGTAATAATAATAAAATGGATTATGAATTTCTGGTTCTGATATAATTAAGGGGTTGGGTCCCTGTTAAGGTCTGATGTCCACAGACAAGGCATACCTAACTTTTAGCACTCCAGAATGATTTATGTGAGTCAGAATCTACAAGGAGGTACATGACAAGGGACTTTGTACATCGCATTATATGTCGGTGCTATCTAAATACTGTGTAATAATATTAATAATAACAACAACATTGTTTGATTTCCTGTTGATCTGCTGCAAATGTAACAAGGCTGTTGCATAGCAACATTGCCACCCTGTAAACAGAACAAAATAAACTTTATTTAACATACACATGAAAGCCACGCCACAGCTAACACTTTTAAAGCAGCAGTTTTTTTTTAGCTTATGCGCAGCCTCGTTTCTGATTGGCTGACTGTCAGAGCTTAAAAGCAGCCGTTTTACCTGAGTAGCTCAGATAAGTGATTTGGAGGAGTTGAGGAGAGATGGATCACTTGTTTTTGCTAGGTTTCCTAGTGCTCTTAGCTTCGTGTTCTGATGCAACTCGCGCATACAACTCTGCAAGTAAGTAAACCCTACCTAGGTCATTGATTTTATTTTATTTTTTTCAATTCAATTCACAAAGCTTTAACACAGCCCATAGATCTTTATTTTCAGCCCACTTTACTGTCATTGTAACTCGTCAGTGGGTTCAACTGAAAATAACCTCAGTTGTCAGCTGTGTACAGGTAGTCCCCAGGTTACATACGAGATAGGGACTGTATGTTCTTAGGTTGAATTTGTATGTAAGTCGGAACAGGTACATTATTTTAATAATGCAACTAGGACAGATGTTTGTGTCAACATAATATTAGGCAGTGTGGTGTCAGTTATTGTATAAAATCCTCACTGTGAGTTAATCACAAACAAAACAAACAAAAAAAAAAATACAGAGCCTGGGCATTCATTTAACTTCTGGATTAAGCTGTGCTTTAACCACCTGGGCGTTTCACCGATGTCTAGATTTCTGTACCAAAAGCGGTACACTGTTTTTCATGAAATTTTTTTTTAAATTGTAGACCTGTAACTTACAGAAATTTATTTATTTTTATTTAATTTTTTGTTTTTTATTTAATTTTTTTACTTTTAATAAAATTAAATAAAAAACACAAAATCAGCTTAAACAAGAATACATAAATAAATCAAAAATACTGAAAATGCGATAATTCGGTATACTGTATAGTAATATATTTTTCTAAAACACCTCCCTAGTGTGGTCACATACCTATAGACAAAACCACATAAATATATTTTGTATTATTTTGTATTGGATTGGATACAGGACTTTGTATTGAATCCAATACAAAATATTTGAATTTCCCGCTACGACACCCGTCGACGGGCGCATGCACTGACATCATCAGGAATCGCCGAGGGACGCGTACGCGAACACCGGGTGTTCTAATTCTTTCCGAACTTCTGTACTTCCATGCAAAAAGTGTTACATTTTTTGCATGGAAATTTATTTTAGATTGTGGGCTATAATTCAGCGAATTACTCAATAATTACTTATAATTCACTGAATTACCGCATAACTCACCAAAATATGTCCAAAATTTTATAAATTTAATAATAAAATTTTTTTTTAAAAAACAAAAAAAAAAAAAAATAGTGTATATTGTAATGTACCTGTACAGTAGCTTATATAATATATATGTAATACAAATCTATATATATTATATAAAGATTTTTTTGTATTGGACTCATTGCAGCTCTTTTGTATTGAGTTCAATTCAAGCGATTTGAATTTCCCGCCTCCCGCACCGACGCATGCAGCGACGTCACCTGGGAAACCCCGGAGATCGTCACTGCACATGCCGGATGAAGAAAGAAGACAGCAGACGTCTCCAGAGGAGCTGCGGGGACAAGGTAAGTATTTTTTTTCAGTTGTAATCCGATTGTCATACAGTGTTGTATGACAATCGGATTGCAATGTCACGCTTGTTTCTATTTTTGTCTACCTTGACCTTGGTTCGGGGTAACCGATAGTAGCAAGTTTACTTACCCCGAACCAAGCAAAACGAAACAGCTGCAGAGTTTGTCTTGGTAATTAAGGCTGCAGAAAGAGCTCACCCCTGAAGATCACCCACAACCTCAGCTGTGTTTAGCAAAAGACTTCTTCTGCAAGTCATGCAAACTTCCCCCCACATCCAGTCCTTTACAGAAAAAGCACGGAAACCCTTGGTTCCTATGAGCTGGCTGTATGACCGATGTCCTTAACCCGTGGACTACCTGTATATGTAATGTATTATTAGGATTTTCCACTTTCACATATTTTTACAAGTAAACCTTGTGTAACCTATATCTATATAATTCACTACTATTCTATGTTTTTACTTTTGTGATTTATGAAAAGTTAACAAAAAAAATTGCTAACTAACCAACTTCTTTTATTTTAGGTTGCGGAAATCGTCCCTTGAAGAAAGGAAGTTTTGCCCGAATTGTTGGAGGCACTAAAACACAGCCAGGTGACTGGCCATGGATGGTCAGTCTTCAGACCCCAGGAATATCGGGGTACAAACACTTCTGTGGCGGAACCCTCATAAACCACCGTTGGGTTCTAACTGCTGCTCATTGCTTCGGTGATCTGAGGTAAGAATTACATGCATGTTTGATTTGGGTTGTTCTTTTTTGCAAGTCTTTTAAACTAAGTAGGGCACTATTTACTCATCTACCCAGTCTTTACAGAGTAGTCATCTAATCTTACCTTTGAGATTAGATGGTTAAGCATCCTAACCAAAAGGTTTGTTTGAAACCAGTGCACTCCAGAAGACATAAAATAAAGGATTTCCAGGTATAAAGTTATTAATAAGAATATTACAATACAGCGATATTCTTCTAACCATTTTTTATTTCTTTTCCAGCTTCGTGTCTAAATGGAGAGTTGTTCTTGGAGGACACCAACTTTCAAAACTCAGCAGGAATGTGCAAGTAAGGGCAGTTGAGTCGTATATCCTGCATAAGAGATATTCTCCAAACCTGAAAATCAACGACATTGCCCTCATAAAGCTGAGTTTCCCTGTCACTTTTAGTGACTTTGTCCAGCCAGCTTGCTTGCCAAGCACAACAATGGACATTTCTTCAAAGTCCTCATGTTACATAAGCGGCTGGGGTCTAATGTTCGAAAAAGGTAAGTAGTATTTTATACTGTTTTTCGTTGTTTTTATTCTTTGTTTTTAGGGTAATATTATTTTACTATGGAAGGTTTACTTTAGAGTACTTGACTGTTCATGTTTAATGTACAACTGTATACTTTGAATTTTCTAACATTTTACTTTGTTTTTCTTCATTACAGCTTCCCAAACTGCAGATACACTGCAGGAAGCCAAAGTGTCTATCATTGACAGCGAGACATGCAACAGCCCCAGCTGGTATAATGGCCGCATCAAATATCAAAACATGTGTGCTGGCAATCCCAAAGGAGGCATTGATACCTGTCAGGTAAGTTCCAAAACAATCCAATCATGTTTTAGAAAACTTAACAATTACTGTCCTATATATGTGAACATTATATGGCCTTTAATATTTTCTATAGTTGTGTATATGAATTGTGATAAGTAGCAGCCTATTTGAATACTTTATGCTAACACTCCTCTTTTCTACTAATTCATTACAGGGAGACAGTGGAGGACCCCTCATGTGTTTGGATAAAACAACTTCCAAATATTATGTGGTTGGTGTGACAAGCTGGGGTTTTGGCTGCGCCCGCAAACACCGCCCTGGAGTCTATGCCAGGACCCAGCATTTTCAGAAGTGGATTGCTGCCAAATTAGCAGGTTGCTCTGCTCAAGAGAAAAAACAATCTGCTCCTCAAACCACTTCCACATTTCCTTCAGGATCTGAGCCTAAAGTGGATACTCGGCGTTCATTAACCTCCGCTGTAGAAACATCATTGAAGGACAGCCCTTACGTAAGGAAGATCCTGAAGAGGTTTCAAAAATAAACACATCCAGCCATCATAAGGGGAATGAACATCCTGCAAGACTCTATCAAGCTAATTTAAGGAGAACATCTAAACAGGGCTGTCAAGTTTCCATAGAGATCTTCGTTTCAGATCGTGAAGCGCCACCATTGAAAATAAGATGTAAGTACATTTTACTTGTCATATTTATTTCCTTATATATGGGTTTCTGACAGGGTCTTCCTAAGGCATACTGAAAACAAGTAATTAGATTCAAACTGATATAAAACTAATACTCTAATAATCTCTAGTAATCTAATACTATAATACTAATACTCTTTTCTTTAATCCATTATAGGGAGTCAGCCGAGGATCAAAGTATTTCTGTGCCAACTCCACAGCCCCACAGAGATCAGCCAAGGACCAAGATGTGTGCCACTGAAAAAAGAACTTACTCTAAGATCCCGGACCACATTTCCTTCAGGGTCTTTATAGTGTAAGGGATTACACTCAGATGAGTGTAATCCCTTACACTATGAAGATCCTGAAGACGTCTAAAGAGATCAAGACTTGAAGCGCCAACAATTCAAATGTGATGTAAGTATGTTTACTTGTCATGTTTGTTTCCCGATCTAGACTATGATAGGGCCACGGGTCATATACTGGCTCTTAATATTTGTATATTATAATTACATACTAATACTCTTTTTTTAAATTTGTTACAGGGAGTCAGCCAAGGACCACTGTGTTCCTATGGCCAATTTTGGTGACTTTCATCGCTGAGACACTCTTCATGATGTGTGCTGTAAAATGTTAAAATGCTGATTTAGCGCATTGGTTGAAGTGCCTGGCAAGGTGCCCACCACCGATCTGAATTTAACCTAAAGCTACATACACATGAGAAAATAATCACTCTATATAAATCTAGCATGTGCACAGCAGTCCCCTGATGTAGTATAATAACCAACCAGGGGACAATTATTATAACCTCCTATGGAGATTCCTCCCCCTCATCCTCCCCATCCCTTCTTCATAAAACCAAACATCACTGTGCACAGCGCTATTTTTTTCTACTGTCAAAATATCAAAAATGCAGAAAAAAGAAAATTGAACAGGCAAGCCAGAAGCCAAAGCCAGATGAGAAGAGACAGTCCAGAAACTGATATGAGAACATGAAGAAGGCTGATGGGAAGGGGGAGATTATAGAAAGGGGAGGGGAAAACAAAAGGAAGGAACCCAGATGCACCCCCTCCCCTCTGGCATGAATTAAAAGCAAAGCTAAATAAATAATGAATAAACTTAATAAAAAAAAATGGATATATGTTTGTCTGAGTATTTCTTTATAGTTTAAAGGAGAATGAACTATAATCTGCAATTAAACGTAGACCACAACTAAATAATACATATTGGGTATCCCTAAACCAATCACCCTGGAGTTAAATAGTTATTTCTAGGGTCATTATTTATTCGTAATTCTAAATGCATAAGCTGTAAATATGAACCATCCATGGACAATAATGACTATCATAGGGTGACAATTTTAATTTTGCAGAATTTATTATTTGCTATTACATCTTTTTTTTCCAATTTCCTATATATGCATGCAGATTTATATTATCATATATGCATGCAGAGTGGATAGCACCTTTTCCCAAAGCATCCATTTAGTACTTCCTCAAGCCTACTTCGCTCCCTACTAATATTTTTTATCCCCGCTACCTGCTGACACAGGCTTAAATGGGCTGTTGTGCAAAGAAAAAAAAACTTGTTTAGAAGTGGGGAAAGAAGGTCCAGGACCTTTCTCTGTCATTGGTGCAGCCCAGATGGGAGAACAATAGGAGGGACCTTAGGGCCCCAGCAGTTGCTGCTGAGGAGAAACACAAAATGCCCGCTGTATAGTTTATTACCCATGGAAATGCTGACATTTGGCCCTTCCATTCTTGCAGAAATACATTCCTTTCCCTAACTAAATCCTTTTTGTTAGAATAGGTATAAACTGTGATGATGAGAGAATCCACAAGAGAAGCTAACCTGTTTGATTGTCATCTCAGGTTAAAGAGACTCTAAGTATTGGCTTGGTCTTCTTTAGAGCTTCTGGTGGTAAGGATGTTACACTGCAAGCTGATACCAGGTTGTGGCCACTCAGATACATACCTAAACTAGCAAGAAAGGAATTTGCTGAAATGTCATTGACAGGCCTAGTTAACACCTGCCTGTCACTCAAATCTGGAGGCTGCATCAGAATTCACAAATTCTAAAAATCAATGCAGGCATCAAGGTCCAAACTTTTTACCTGTATAGGGACTTGTAACATGCCTTGTATGATGTATCATGTGATCTGGATGAATGAGAACCTTCAAAAACATACTGAGGTTGAATCACAATATTTCCAGTGGTAGAAAGTAAAATACTTTCTTTGTTGCCCTCCTATTTATTAGGGTAACTACCGTCTTTCACTTATGCTTTCATCCAGTCTGTCGCAGTCAATGCACCCTGAAAGTCTCAGTTTCTCCTAGCACATATAAAATTAAACTTTTACTTTCTATAGCTTTACCTGTTTTTGCCAGACAGTGTAGTCTATTAAAGGAAGTGCAAAAGTTATGGTTTTACTGAAAGGCTCAACAGGGTATATGGCTTGTTAAAACCCTGGTTTTGTCTGTAATGTGCAGCCTGTCAGATATGATCAGATATTTCAACTCTCCTTCCACAGCACCTCATGGCTCAGTGCATTTATAGAGAGTATAATGGTTGCCTTATGGTTAACAAAATGGCTGTTAGAATTCCCGATCCCCTGTATCACAGTTAGAAGGTTTTTATTTTTTTTTTGGACAAAAGCATTACAACAGAGATACTGGGACTATGTATAGTACCACATCGCTTAATCATGCAACAACACTATAGAAATCATTGGAACTTTTAGGGTACAAAAGTAAAATCAATCACTTTTTTAAGATATAATTAAACCTCACAATATATAAATTATGCAATGTCAAACAATCCTTTCACAAATATTTACATACATTTACAGAAAAATGTATGTGTTTCATTATGCGTTTCGCTAATATAGCTTCTTCAGAAGAAACACCAGTGGTAGTACAGTATAGTCAGAAAACCAATGTAAATTCCAGCAACACATTGGCCCTAATTTAATAAAGCTCTCCAAGGCTGGAGAGAATACACTTTCATCAGTGAAGCTGGGTGATCCAGAATTGATCTGGTCTAGAATTGAAAACATTTGCTAACAAATAGACTTTTAGGAAATCCATTCCAGGTTTGCTGGATCACCCAATGTTACTGATGAAAGTGTATCCTCTCCAGCCTTGAGGAACTTTAATAAATCAGGGCCAGTATTACATTAAATGAACATCAGTAGTAAAGGATTGCCAGGCAAGGTGGAGTCAAGCTCCATGTGTCCATTAACAATCTCTTACTGGATTATAGCATGACATAGCACAGTAATCTTACTCTTGAAATCTGCAGAGTAGTAGTACTATACTTTGCTGGCTATAGTGTACTACCATTGGTGTTCCTCCTGAAGAAGCTATATTAGTGAAACACATTGAGGAACACATACATTTTTGTAAAACAATTGGTGAAAGGATTGTTTGATATTGCATTATTTATATATTGTGTGTTTTTATTGTTTTGTTTATGTCCTAATAAAATGATTGATTTTTACTTTTATATTATAGCTTAAAAGTCTCACTGATTTATATAGTTTTGTTAAAAAAAGTCTACTAGTTAAAGACATAACATCCTAACTAGACACAATTCTATCACTGTGACTTGTTAATTGTCTTGTCTTGCCCACAATGGTAAAACAAGTGGCCAGCCTAGCTCAGGTGTCACTATACATTTATGACTATTTTTTTCCATTGGGTAAGGTTTTAGTAGGCTGTACCCCACTTCCCAGGGGATTCTAAAAATATTTTCTACCACAGGAACACTAGCAATAAGTCCACAAAACAATAAGTCCACAAAACAACTTCCTTTTAGTATTTAAATATTACCACTACAAATGACTAGTCCAGGGGTGTCTGCAAAAAGGGCCAGATTTGGTGAGGTGAAAATATGTGGGGGCTGACCATTCAGTCTGACATTCTTTTAACCATTAACGTGCACTGGCAAGTTTGGCCACTTATTGTCATGCCAAGCACCATAATAGTTTCTTTGTGTTTTACTATAAAATATATATATATATATATATATATATATATATATATATATATATATATATATATATATATATATATATATATATACACACACACACAACACACAGTGATGTTGCTGAGTATCTAAAACAATCATTACCAGTAACATTTAAATTTTTTTAATATATTTTAAATACAAATATTAAAAACAAGAAATAATATAGCACAAAATGCCTGGAGGATGATTTATTCATACGTGGTTTGCATGCCTTTCTGTATTATCGCTTGTTTTTAACATTCATATTAAAAAAGTCAATGTTACTCCTATTGTTGAATTTTACAACTATTAGTTACTAGGCAACATAATCATGCGTGTGTTTACCATATATTTACTGCCTTTAAAGTCCATCAGGTTTCCTTTTTGTACAATTTAGTAATTTTTGGATGTGGCAGGTGTCATTTTGCTGAATTAAATGTGGGAGATTCCAGGTTTGTTTTTACACCACATAATTGGGGGTGTGTGTTTCTCCTTTGTGTTTTACACCGTATAGTTTGGGGGGGGGGGGCTGTGCTGTGTGTTGTGTTGTGCTGTGTGATGTGTGCAGTGTTGTGCTGTGTGCAAATTTGTGCTGTGACATGTGTGCAGTGTTGTGTTGTGCTGTGTGATGTGTGCTATGTTGTGCAGTGTGTAGGGAATCCCCTACATTTGTAGTGAGTGTGTGCTGTGAATTCAAACAAAGTTGTCTGCACGGAGTCTACACTGACAACAGACTCAGTGCAGGGAATTTTCTTTGATTCAGAGTGGGTGTAGTCTGTGCGGGTCCTGCACAACTCAAGCCCACTACAAACGTAAGGGATTCCCTGTGCGCGCGCGCACATGTACACATGGACACACATACACATGCCGCATATTATTCATTTGAAGACAGAGGCTGCTGGCCAGTGAAAACCTAAACACAGGCCACAATTGACCCGCGGGCTGGACTTTGGATATGCCCGGACTAGTTAAAAATGCTGTTATTCTAAAGAAGGAATAGAAAAGGAAAGCTAGGGTTTTATAGGCAATAACTTCGTAAATAATGCTCAAAGGATACATACAAGTTCTGTAATGTCCTCATTCTTTCTTTGGAATAGACATATATTTGAAGGTTCTCATTCATCCAAGTCATGGTAAATATAGTAGTAATTAGCTACATTTAACTGGTTTTTGTACTGTTCAGATAATTTTGTAACTTGTCTTCTATTCATGTGTACGTGATCATGAGTGCCGACAAAAAAAGTTTGGTATTTAGGTCCATACAGATAGGATAGACACATTAATTCAATCACCCTGGAATGTGACAAGGTAGATATTGATTCGGCACAACTTTCACAACTCCAATCCTGTTCAAAGATAAACACCATTTACCTTGCCACACTCCATGGTGACTGGATTAAGGTTCATGTCCTATTGATGATCCTATTATAACATCTTCAACAATACAAAAACAAGTCCAGTTTATTATGACTAACTTATAATAGATATATCATGAGCTAGATGAATAAGAACCTTCAAAAGTATGATGGTGTTGAAGTCTTATCACTGGATTTCCTTTAGTAGAAAGTAAAACACTTGCTGCTATACATCTGTAAATGTTCAAATCCAACTTTCATGGCTGTTTCAATCGGGTTCTACTTTCTGTGTTAATGTTTTTGTTTAGATAAATATACAATTTGTGTCCTCTATTTTTCAAAAGAACACAAAATATTACCAGTATTTGATTTTTGCACAGAAAAACGATTATTAATATATGAAATGCAACTAAAATATTTAATGTATTCCAAAACAAGTGCAAACATAACATTCAAAGCATTTACTTCCCTTAAAATTTGTGACTTGGATGTTGAACACAAAAAACTAAATATTCTGAGGTTTCAGGCGTAAAATCGTGCAGCTCTCCTTGAAATTTCTTCAGCTGATCAATGGAAATGTAACCTACAAGAGACATTATCTACTTAATGTGATTAGAAATGTCCACACGAAAAGTACTGTATATTCCTCTTGGGAGAATTTTTTAAAAACTTTGTACATACTGCACAGCTTAGTGGTACTTAGTGTGTTGCCTGCTGTGAGTCCAGAGTATTGATGAGAGCTATACCTTAAAATTTGTATCATGTAAATATACATTTTGTATTCAGGATCAATACACCACTGGTTCTTAAAAAACACATACTTATGCACAAAGCTAAAGATTTATAATAGCTACCGGTATGTATACACACACCAAATAATTGATGCCCAAGGCGAACAGTTATACTAATCTCAGGAAAGGATCACATAAGTTTGTTTCCAGAGACTTTAATAATCTGACATCTATCTGATATCTGTACGGGGCTTTACCTTTCTGACACACAACCAGTATAGACTGACTAAAGAAAAAGTCCCCGTTCAGTATAACAACATTATACCTGGGCCACCTCCCAAGAAAAGGACAAATTCTACAAATATGAGTACTGAATTTTGTATATCAATAGAAGTTGGAAGTTATGGTGCTCTATACATATCTTGGTTTTAATGTGGTCCCCCCCTTAGCAAGCAGGTTAGTCCTGCGAAAAGCATCAGTATACAAAAACTGTCACTGGGAAGGTTTATCTTTCTCTCTTCGGAAACTTTTGTATTTATTATAAGTACTTGTAAATGTTAAAATTGTTGTTAAAGTTGTTAATTTATCTTACTATGGTAAAAATGTAAAAACTTGTTTTAGATATTTGTGAAAATAAAGTGATAATGTTACTTTAAAAGAACATGTTTTGATATAAATAGACCACCATAACTCCCTACTTCTATTGAGTTAAAAAATTCAATACTTATATTTGTGGACCACAACCAGTATAATATACTGTAAAGGATTAGTATTTACAGGCAATGGTCAAAACTCAATAGAGTTGGTGTTTTTTCCAGCATTTTATAGTGTTTTCATCATTTCATTTTTGCGCTAGTTTATTATTACTTAATGAAATATTCTTCAGAAAACAAAATATTATACACAACAAAATGCAACTCTTTAAGAAGCTTACCTGTGTTCATAATATTTTCAGGAAAATTCTGAAGAGTATGGTGTGCCCCATTATCAGAGGATTCAGCATCAGATGTTAAGTCTATATTCCTAGGCCATAATAAAAAGTATTTTTAAATAGAAATATATATAAAATCTTTGATTTTTAAGGCCAACTCCAAAACATATACAGCTAATTCTCTTTGTGGTTGGATAAGTATGAAATAAAATTAGGCAGATACTGTATATGAGCATACATTAGTTTACATCAGGCATGTCCAAAGTCTGGCCCGGGGGCCAATTGTGGCCCATTCAGCTTTCCACCGACCCGCAGCCTCTGTCATCATAGGGAATCCCCTAGATCATTATAGTGGGCGTGTGCTGTGCGGGACCTGCACAAACCACACCCACTCTGACTGCATGGAGACTGCATTGACCCCGGTCTGCACAGAGAATCCTTAACGTCACCCTGGTGGGCCTGTACTGTGTGGGACCCGCACAGACCAGGCCCACACTAACCCTGGTTAGTGGTCGGCCCCCACATATTTTCACCTCACCAAATCTGGCCCTCTTTGCAAAAAGTTTGGACACTCCTGGTTTACATATTATCCTTATCTGCTTTTCTGCTTCTCTAAAAAAATTTAGAGAGCTCTGTAGCTTATGCCTAAATAAACTGTACATCCACAACTGAATGAGTTGTAGTCTATAGTGAATGTCTAGATACTTCCTCCTCCTCTTACCCCATATTACCCAGGACTGTAATTAAATAGGGGTTGCAAATGACAGACAAATACAGACAGTGACACAAAAAAGTAACCCATCGTCCCTTTAGTAAACCTATGTTTTGTGAATTATACCATTTGGCACATATATTCAGGAGATACAGGGACAGGAGATCAGCGGAAAAAAGAATTTTTTTTCTGCATTTCAATAAAACTAAAATTTTTCTAAATTAAGATGCTTGCATCTGAAGAGTAAGTAAACATATCATACACATATGGGCCCTTTATTACTTGCCTATTACTGTTTAGCTTGTTCTAATATTACTGTACTGCCTCATGGGGAGCACAGGACCTACACAACGTGCAAGTGAAAAAATACAATTAATGATGTATTAATACATACTAGTTTGAGGCAACGCTTGTATTTTATATCTACCTGGAGCTCAACTTCAAATATAATTACATTTTCTTGAGGTGTAACCTGACTGGAATGTAGTCCTACTTTTTTTCAATACCTTGACCTGAAACAAGTAATGACCTTAGACTCTAGTGATCTGCATATTTGTTACAGTTCTGTGGCTTTGAATGTATTGAAAACAATGGGTATGCAATTTAGTCTGGCATGAAAAATTAACAGAAGGGAGTCAGAAATGGCAACTTCCATGCTTCTTCTATGAATAGTTTACTTTAACTGTTGCTCCTTACCTTAAATCACATTCTGAATTCCTGTGAATATTTTCTTTAGTACCGCATGGGGTTTTAACATCCTAAAATAAATTAGGATAAAATATTTTAGTCATAGTATAGAATACTTCAACCACAAAATAAATGCTTGTGCTAATACCAACAGTGAAAAAGAGATGAGAAGAAAAAGTATATATTCTTTAAATGACATATTACCACTGTTGTGCTGTTGAAATATGAAAAAAATCATTTTTTAGCTACTATCAGTAACTTAATTTTGGAAATGCTAGATATTTGGTTTTTATGCAGATTTGTTGGCTTTTCTGCTGGAGATCTGACTGCACTCTGACTTCTCTTACTATCTACTTTTCCTGGATCAGTAATCCTGAGAGAGCTAGGCATCCATTTTTGAAAGGTCAGGTGGGCAATTAAAGTCTGTATTACTCTCCCTGTTTGGGTTTGTTTACTTTGGGTCTGTACACCAGCAGCATCACCTCCTATATAATATTCTTTAATTTTATAGTACAGAATGTTTAAACAGCATGCAATAAAAATCTAAAATGTTTCCTGACCCTATTAGTTTTTTTCACATCCTGTATTGGTGTGACTCCAGCAGTGGAAATAGGCATGCCATACATTGCAGTAATTATTGCTGATAGTGATGTCACTAACATACATGATAGCCTACTACTGCCCCAGCACTGCTGACTTAAAAGCTGAACTCCGGAGATAAAACTTAAATGCAAATATTTTCACAAAGAATATAAATTCAGTTTGTTGGCACTAAATGTCTTAGCAAAGTCAAATATTACCTTGTGAAAGTAGGGGTGATATATTCACTATCCTGCACATAGATCGTGCAGACAGCAGTATTATGGGTGAGGCCCAACTGATAGACCAGGTATGCTGCAGAAAGCAAAGAAGGCTACAACCATTGGATAAATGATTGTGCAGCATATTGATAATGACCATTGGTTTGTACTCTTCACACACTGCAGAGAATCATTGAAAAATATAAAACGTCTTAAAAGTATAAAAAGTCAGTAATGTTCTATACTATAAAAACATTTGCAGCTATGGGGGCAGGCTGCCATATGATTTGCTTAACATCGTTTCCCAGGTTTTTTCCTCTTTCCAGCAGCCCCCCAATCCCCTTTGAATGAAATTAGGGAGTCTTTTCTTTGCTTAGCAATTCTGCTTTAAATTCTTCTGCTTTAGGATTCTTTGGGATTCCTTCATTCATCCATACTAACCTGCTGCTGGAGTAGCATGTCATCCTGCTCCCAGATAAAGCTGCCGAATTTTCTTCTGATATCTGTTACATACAAATTAATTTGCATGAATGATAAATGAAGAAATATTTCGGATATCAACTCTCAGGAAAGTTTTCTAGGATGTCTAGCAACATGAAGTCAAAATGTTATTCTGCTCAAAATACAATGATATGGCATAATGATGATCATCATATCTTTGGCACACACTCACAATATATTATCGTATACCAACCTTCCTGAACACAAGCTGGTGGGAGAATAAAATGTCCAACGGCCATCAGATTTTTAGCTTTGGCACAGGCTTTTAGGAAGCTGGCATGAAAGATGGTAGCCTTGTTTTCAACATAATCCAGACTGTTATATATTCTGAAATAAATATTTTTCTTATTTAGGTAAAGTAAATGCTATTGTACAACCATCATTAGGATTACTTACCACCGTAACAGTTAGCAATACATATAATCATTAAGAAACACTAAGAGATGATTGCAAGAATTTGCAAGAAAGAAAGTCAAAAACTTAATTTAGCGCAACTGGTCCCTCTTTCATCAGCTGTTAAACAACTTTGGTGCCTCGGGTTTAAGCAACTTTTTCTTTAAAATTTCTTGTTATATGTGTCTAGCTGTTTGTGTCAATATCACGAATCTGTTGAATCTGAATGATAAAGAGACTTCACACAGGGTAACAGGAGCTGTGCACTGTAAAGAATGGACAAATGTCTTCCCACTCATAGTTCTTGAAGAGACATTTGCTCATCTAGTTGCTGATTCACTCAGAGGATCATTACATTATTGTGCGTTAGTGACATGCTAAGCATATTATTTGAAAAGACTTCTTGGTCGTACTCAACAATTAAGTTTTGCAGAAACTACATTTGGATTGTCCATTACTACCCAAATTGCTGCAAACTGAACAAAGTGGTACTTGGGCGCCATCTAATGGTCAAAGCTGTTACACCAACATACCTTCAGGTATTTTCTGTCTTTAGTAGGTTTATTTTTTTATATTGTTTTTAGCAAAGTATAGGAAAAAATGTATTTAGTCTACAAATCAAAATCGTGTTTTCCCAAAATGATAACGAAAGAGAAAGTATAGAAAAAAAAACAAAGAAAGGGTTTGACACTATAATATAGTAAAAATCTCTTCAAATACTGTTTAAATTTTTTTTGTTCTCACCTTTGGGTATCTCGGTGGGTCGCATCACTGCTGAAGAGGTAATTGGCATGATGATGAGTTGTAATGTGTCCCCCTTCAGATTCTGTGAGGTAAACCAAAATGCATGGAGTGAAAATTCATGTGAACAGACTAAGGCTATGTACACCTGTCAGATAATTATCACCCAGGACACACATCTTGGGCGAGAATCCGACGTGTCTACAGTGATCACCAAGACGCCCGTCATGGATCTGTCAGGGAATAAATCAAGGGAAGAGAGCACAGCGGTGTGCCGCTCACTTGTTCTCCCCTCCCATTTCCAGAGAACAAAACAGGCGCTCTGTGTACAACGTTTATTCACTTGTCACTGAAAATATTTATGAAAGATCGTTTCCAGAGATGAAAATTTTACTCGTGTATGCTGCCCTAGGTTTACCATTAAGGCCTGGGCCTAGTAAGGAAAGCCTTGTTTTGATGTGGAAAAGGGGGTGTAGGGTTGGAAAAAATGTCAGGCTGTTTCTTGTAAAAGACAAGGAATATGTAATATAAACTCCTTGCTAATGATTGATTTTATTACCAAGTACTGTAAACTATTTGTGGAGATTCTGTATGAGTAAAACAACCAGCGTTTACCTGTTAGCAGACTTCAGATAGAAATCTGACTGGTTGCTATGGTTACTGAACTGTTTACAACATCTCATCGCCTACTTTAATGAATAAAACCATTTACTATTACTTTAGTGTTTTTATATTAAATACATAAATGTGAAGAAATTCATGTGAAAAGGGATCCGCACTTTTTTTTTGCAATGCTGAGCAGTGCAGCTTTCATTTTTTTCCCTGTCTAACACCATACAATAACATGAGGTCAACTCAATGAAAAAATAAATGTTTTTTCTCACCCCAAATCTGGATCAGGTTGCTGTCTACGCTCTGGGAGAACCAGGCCTTCATACCTAAAAACATGTTTAGTGGCAGCCTGTGGAGGTGTGAGGCCAGTCATGTGACTGTGCTAAGTACGCAGGGTGGAGTCAGATAGAAGCAAAGTTCTGCAAATTGTAATATTTGGAGGTTGGGTGAATCGTTTAGTGTAATAAAACACATTTGACAGGTAAAATAGTAATAAAAGATCTAAACATCAGACCAATAAAAGGAACAACTAGGAAAGAAGGACTGAGGGATTTGTTTCCAAGGGAGTTTGTAGCTATGGCATCATATTTTTGATTCCTTGTAGCCCATCTCCAGTTTTAATTTAGCACCGACATAATACGGAGCGCTGTACAAAGTCCCTAGTCATGTCACTAGCTATCCCTCAAAGGGGCTCACTATCTAATGTCCCTACCATAGTCATATGTCATTACCACTGTCCAAGGTCAACTTTGGGGGTAAGCCAATTAAGCTAATTGCATGTTTTTAGAATGTTAGAAGAAACCAGAGTACCCGGAGGAAACCCACGCATACACAGGGAGAGCCTGCAAACTCCATGCAGATAGTGTCCTGGCCGAGATTTGAATCTGGGACCAAGCGCTGCAAAGGCCAGAGTGCCAACCACTGAGCCGCCATGCTGCCCCATGTGTTATGTTTTTTTTTGCATTATGTGCCTGTATTTGTACATGTGTAAAATGTGTATTTGTTTTTTTTTGTTTTTGTCACTATTTTTATGAGCATTACATTTTACTGGATGTTATAATCCAGGGGTTGGCAAACTCCAGCCTTTAGGCCAAATACGTCCTAGCCGGTGGTTCCTTCTGGCCTAACGCCCCCTGGCCGATCCGGAGCCGGGTTTGCCAACGGATCGACCAGGGGCATTAGAAAGTACCGGAGCCGCTGGAGCTCTGGTGCTGCCTCCTTGCTGTTGCTCCCCTATTTACCGCGGCTGGCTCCCTGCAGGGAAATCTCTATCCTCCACAATGCATACCGAGAAAGGGATTTCACTTCAGGGGGCGTTCCCTGGTGGTGGGTGGGGCCATTAGGGCGGGACTCAGTGTGCTCCAGCCCACCCCTGAAATGGCCTATTGGCCATGAAAGTTTGCGACTCCTGTTATAATATAATTAATAGCATTAGGCATGAAAAGTAGCATTGCACTTAAGTATGCTTGGTGCATTTAGTATTTGCTATGATATGATATTAAAATATATTATTATATATGTAGTAGACCTTCCTTTGCTCTGAATGTTGGATGTGAATCTTAGTAATTCTTTTTATTCTGTATGCATTTACAATGCACAATAGAACTTGTCTAATATTAGTTATTAATAAATATGTATAGACTGCAAAGCACCACTTCTCTTGCATTCATTTTGTGACATCTGCATCCACACAAAACACACACATCTAAAAAAAAAACTTTAACAATAAAGTCTCGCCTTTTTTTTTACATATATTTTTAACCCTTTCTGAGAATGAGTAAGGGGTTTTTTGTATCCCTGCACTCATTCCCTGAAAGGACTAAAATTAAAACTCATATAAACGCATGTAAAATTGCAGCAAATCCCAATAAAAAAGTGTCATAGGTGTTTTGTAAAAGTTTTTTCTTAGCGTTTTAAAGGCAAGCTTTAAAACACTTGTAAAAATGCTACTACTGCTTTTATATGCTGTTTTTAAAATAGTCTGTGTAGACCCAGCCTAAAGGAGGCTTCCAGATTCTAAAGTCCTGCTAAACAATTTTTTTCAGTGGAAGCTTTCATAAAAAGCTTAAAAACGCTTGTAAAAGCCTCCATTGAATTCAATAGGAGCTTTCATTGACGTTTTTAAGTGTTTATAAATGCAGGAAAACGCCCCCATTAAAATTAATGGGTGTTTTTATATTTTTAAACTTAGCAAGGAGCGTTATCTAAAATGTTAAAAAACATGCCTCAAGGAAACACCCTGGAGTGGATTAGCCAATTGGAATGCATAGGAATTTCAAACATGGGCTTTTAAATGCTAAGGTTAAACTCTATGGAAACAGTCCATGTAGACCAAGCCTAGGTGCACTACACAGCTTTCCATATCTACTCAACATGTCTGGCGTTAGAGGCTTACAGCCCTAAAGATTGGACCTTCATAATCAAATCAACATTGGCAACATCCATATTTCTGTCCTGAATGGTTCATTTTTATTCTTCTGTAATTCTTGTGTTGTACACTAGATGGCAGCATCAGAGCTGCTTGAATTACAATGCCTAACCATCAAACTTGCCCTGGGCAGTGGAAAGAATAGAATTATCTTTTAAGTTATATACTTTTCTGTTCTACTTTCGAATTACCTTTTAGGAAACCATTTTCGGGAAACCATATCTATAAAGCAAAGATCCCACTATCTGGAATTATGATTGTGTAACTATACTGCAAGAAAGTTTGGAACAGCGGAGTCATAGTATGTTTAGGCCATGCAGCATGATATATACAATCAGTATAAATGTTTATCTGTCCAGGCACTCTTTCCATGTACCATTTCAAGAAAACCTTTACTGTAATGTTAACATGGCTTACTGAGAGGGATAACTAAAGAATAACAGAAGGGCTGCATTCTGTATTTTTTCTGGAGATGATGCTGCTTTATACTCTATCCATGTACACACTGTAATGAGTATTGTAAAGGAATGATTAGCATTTAGACTAATTAATCTGTCTTTCTTCCAAAAAATATTGTGAAAAAAGGGTATAATTATGTTTGTATAGGTTTTTAGGAAGAAACCAGGGACTATAGGGCCCTGGAGCCGACCAAGGGAGTGAAAGGGTGGGTTCTCGGGCCCAACCCAAATCAGAGTTTTGGTTATATGCACCTGCACTCAGGTGCAATGGGGAAATGTGATCAGTCAGAGGCTGGAATGAGCTGTCAGATGCTGAAAGGCAGCCAGAGGGTTCCAGACTGAGAGGAAGTCTGTTCCAGGCTGTGAAGGCAGCCAGAAGGTTCCAGGCTGAGAAGGCAGCCAGTATGTTCCAGGCTGAGAGGGCAGCCAAAGGGTCCAAGGCTGAGAGGAAGTCTGTTCCAGGCTGTTAAGGGAGCCAGGATCAGGCTGCATGAGAGGGGACAGAGCTCCAGAAAAGCCAGCGGGCAAACAAGACTTGAACTGTGGGTGAAACAGTGTTGATATTGAGTATTAGAGAAACAGGGCACCCAGTGAGGTAGCTAGATGCCCAGCCGGGCCACTGTTTATTATTGTTTTTACTTTAAAGTGCTGGAGAGTGTGCTGTAACCCTGAGCTAAAGAAATAAAACTGCTGTTATTTTGGACTTTTGAAGTCTGCTGCCTCTGATCTGCCCTGTAAGCATCCTGTTATAATGAGCAACCCCAAGTAATATACCACAGTCCACTTTAAAGCAAATCAAATTTTATTTTCACCTACAGTAACTGTGCTGTTAAATCCTATCATGCACCTGGGGTTGTCCTCATGTTTAATATAAGCATATAAAGTACCTGGGGTTCTTGTGTGCTCTAATATTGATTGTCACCTAAGCCAGAGCAATGGGCCAGTATTAGGAATAATGGACAAATTCTCTTTTGGATTCTAGGCCCCCTGGGTGCCAACATTAAAAATCAATGCTTCCTGTAGGCATCTGGAGGTTGTCTGCTATGTGCTGATAATAAACTACTGGATAATAAAGTGTATAGCACATTAGATTTCACCTTATCTGAATTTTATGATGAGATTGAAGCATCTAAAACCTTTGGCAAACACATAAAAGAATGGCCTTCTATATAGGTTTGCTTACAAGGTAGAAATACCTAAAGGATGTGCTATATGCAAATAGAAACTTTAGTTTCTCCAGTTGCTTAGTGGGGCTGTCTATCACATTGATGAACCAATAGCATATAAGGCAGTTGGACTTAATACAATCTCTGGAAGCGGTCAATTCACTTCACTGTTTGTATTTTAACTCCTAATGCCCGAAGGGTTCCGTGTAACTTTACAAGACATGTTAACATTTCAACATGAACCTTTGTACATCTGCTCTTCATGCCAGCCTGTGAGCCTTATAATCAACATAGATTTACTTTTAGGATGCCATGATAAGAAGATCTCTTTGCAAGATAAACAGTTCAGTATTCCTATGAAAATGGGTTGAGGCATGTCAACAATTGTTTAGTGTAAATGTTAAAAAAAATAAATAAACTAATGATTTGCTTATCGAACACTCCAATACAGTGCAAAAGTCTTACTCCACAGGATTTATATTGGTTGGTAGTTAAGTTAAGTTGCACAGTAACCTTGAAGCATTGTGATAATATACAAATAACAATTTAAATTCCACATGTGAAAAAGTATTACTTTTATTCATTTATTCACTTTTTTCACCTCAAGCCATTACGTAGAAATGTCAAATGGCACCGTGTATCCTATGCTAAAGAATTGTGTGAAATGAGTAAAATTTAATGAATTCTTATTCTAGATAGTGCAGTAAAGGGTTATTGACTGAATTGAAGATTGAAGCATAAATGCAAACTGATCATGTTAACTTACTTGAGTTGCTCATTTAACATAATGTTCTAGATCAGGGGTGCCCAACAGGTGGATCGCGATCCACCGGTAGATCGCAAAGGCAACGTGAGTAGATTGCGGAGCCCTGCCTTTCAAAATAAACTCTACTGTGCACAGGAGTTATTGAGTCCAAGTTGGTAGATCATTTCATTTTGGCTTGGTCATTTTAAAAGTAGCTCGCAAGCCAAAAAAGTTCGGGCACCCCTGTCCTAGATCAACCTTTCTCATACTTTTTATGGCAAAGAAACCCAATAAATACTTCTTAGTTCTTGGGGAACCCCTGCTGGGGATCATTTGGAAGAATGCTGCTAATATTGGTGGTCATTGAATGAATACCCCCTTTACAATAGTAATCAGAAAGTTACGCCTATAGACAACTAAAACTATTATAGGTGTCCTGCAACTAGCCCTGCCAAGTGGCATTGGCCCTGGATGCAGCAGACCATTACATAGGAGGTTACTCAGCCAGATCTCAAAGAACCTCTTGCAACCTCTGGAGGAACTCTGGGGTTCCACAAAACCTGGTCAAAAACAGCTTTTTATATCACATACAAAAGATCTGCCAGTAGCTAACAAGCCATAAGGGGTCTGAAGTATACTGTCCTGAAGTAATAAGCCTACAATGTTCTTTTGAGGCTACATATGAGGAACATGTAAAGAGTTTTTGCATGTTATACACGTAATTAAGATATATTTTTATGGTCTTCTGCATATTTGTAACATGTTCTACCTGACTCTTTATTTTAGGGCTTGGCTGGCTATGTCTGCTCTGGCTGTCTGAGCATTGCAGCCTTCTGAGGGAGGAGGCCGGAGACTGTTCATGAAATATTTAGCAGCTGAGAAAGCTTCACACAGCCTGGTGCTGATCGGATGTGAAAGGTGCTTCTGTAACACATAGTCCCGAGAGGAGTGGGAGAGTGGGAGTTCAGAAACGCACATACATACTTACTGCCATTTCAACTCATTTTTTACTTTGACAGTACTCTGCAAGGCTGTTAAAGTGAACCAACCCTAGAAAAGTAAGTTAGCTTTAAAGAACATGGCGACATATTTTGATAAAATGTAATATTCTTTCATCGAGTTAAGAGTTCCACCTGTTTGACACCACAATTAATTATAGATTTGTTGTTGTAAAGTGTTGGCTTTACAAAGGAAACAGTTTATATAAGTTGAATTCTGTGGTCATGTTGTTTGCAGTGCATCTTATAAACATGGGCCTCTTTTATCTCAGCTCTTTTTGTATACACGGGATTCAGTACATGTAAAAAAAAAAGTATAGTGGGTCAGAAACACTTATGTACTCAAGTGGTTTCTGCATATGGGTTTTCAGTCTGGAACATGTTTTCCCACCTAATAGGCTCTACTGGGCAGGGTCCTAGTTTTGGTAACTATGGAGGGTTTATCATCTGCAGCCGCTATTTATTATATATTTGTTGGTTCTTTGTAAATAAAGAAAATAATTATAATGTCTTTAAGTAAAAAGAACTTAATGTCATAGGCTCTATAACTGTATAGATATCATAAAAGAAAATAAAATAGAAATTTGTGTTTATGCATATTACTTTAAAACAGAATTGATGTTTGTCAGTTGCTTTATAGCCTTAAGGCCAGTGTATAGGAGTTTTTTAAAGCAGTTAGGTCAGATGGAGAGGCTTGTGTGCTTTGCTTTTATATTTTCAAAGTCAATGTGAGTACATGGCCTATGTGTGGTTCATGTCTTTCTCTATTAGAATATAAGAATGCAAGTATTTGTGTTCTGAATAAATAGAGAAAAGTTGCTGTTTGAATGAACACCATATGATATATAAAATACAGAAAGTGGTGCAGAATGTGTAACAACTAATAATATTAATATTACTACACAGTATTTATATAGCACTAACATATTACGCAGCACTTTACAAAGTCCATTGTCATGTCATTAGCTGTCCCTCAAAGGGGCTCAATATCTAATGTACCTACCATAGTCATATGTCTTTAATACAGTCTAAGGTCAATTTTAGGAAAAGTCTAATAAGATTTCTGTAACATGACCATGTGTTGTAAAATGTCTTCCTTACCCTTTTATGTTTTTTTTT
>NC_092859.1:120938521-120959652 GCF_032062135.1 Pyxicephalus adspersus | reverse complement strand
CACAGGGGGGGAGAGCCCAGTGAGCAAAGTTTGTTGCTACTTCTTCATTGTCTAATTATTGTCACTAATGACCAATAACAGCTGTCCTTCTCTTCGACCCTTCATTATTCATATCATCTTTGGCTTCTCCCTACAATTAACCTTAGCATACATACACATACTAGATGATTTTCTCCTAAGGCAATCCTGATCAAAAGTTAGTATGTGTATCTTGGGAGGAAATCTAGCATTTGTAAAGCTGTCCCCTACTGTCGTTTATCGATCTATCCCAGCAGATCAATAAACAACCAACTGGGGGTGACTGCTGTCCTCCCCCCTCTCATGCCCCTGACCTATTCTTCCTCCTTCCTTATCTATAGAACTGAACAGAATTGAGTGTACTGTACGCATTAGTTCTAGTGTCTTTGGGAACAATCAAAAAAGATCATTTTTAAAAGACATTTTTCCAATGCGTATTTATAGTCGTAGATTGTGTTAATTGAATATACCTATGGTAGTGATATTAGATTGTGAACCCCTTTGAGAGACACTTGATTACATGACTACAGACTTTGTAAAGCTCTGCATACTGCTGGTTCTATATAAATACTATATATTTAATAATGTCATTATATCTAATTCACATAAAAAAAACAAGTGGCATAACCATAGAAATAGTTCCTTTATGACCATGTGGCCAACTTGTTCAGAAGGAAGAAGCAAAACCCACCCAAACATGAGGAGAACATATAAACTCAATGCAGATAGGGTCCTGGGTTTTAGGAATTGTGTTTGCCTTCAGTGCAAGGCGTTTCTCAAAGTTGATCTAAATGTAAAAAGAAACCTCTACAGGGTTATTTATGTAGATCTGGCTATTTTTTAAATTAAAAAAGAGGAACATGTGGTGTTATTCATCTGTAAAATATTTGCATTTAGTAATTTGGAAAAATGTAGATAGACTGTAATTAATAGCTACAATAACTGCATTGGTATTATTATGTAATGTATGTAATGTAAATATTTATTATTATGTAATGTAAATATTTATTGATATTTCCTGTTACAAAATGTTCATAAAAGCCATCATTTTCACTCCTATGCCTGTAGCCAAAACAGAAAGGTGAAAGGTGACAGATCTTGGTGAGAGTAGGCCAGGGCTGCTTCCTATCACATGTCAGCTTGGGTGGGGGAGATTTGCCTATGAAGCAAGTGATATGCAAATTGAGGCAGAAAACTGGAATGGTGACTTCGTGATCCAATTAGTTTACATTGGATTCCACTGTCTGATAGAATTTTTATTTCTCCTTGATGACAATAGTTTGATTACTAGTTTTTTTAAAGAGTCACAGATCAGAACACTTACGCACGTACATATGTAATATTCTTAATTACTTCCATTTTTTTATTTATTGTTTATGTATATCAGATATGTTGGTATTTATTAGTTGTAACCACTTTGGTAAAACATATTAGATTTCTGGATAAAATACCAACATCCATAAAGGTACAGAAAATGCAATTTGCTGCGAAAATCCAGTTCCAATTCCTACAGGTCAGTGACAATACTCATAATAAAGAAGGCATAGGGAGATACAGTGGGTATAGAAAAGAATCAACCCATTCAAAATATTCACATTTTGTTGCCTTGCAGCCTCAAATGAAGAGACACACACACAAAAAAAAATTCAAATGTCTTTAACAATGCAACATTTAACAACTATGTTAAACATATTAGCAACAGCTCAAAAGAAAAATAAAGTAAAAACACAAAAAGAGTGAGATGGTTAAAGAATCACTCCTCTGTATTAATACTTCATTAAACCATGTTTTGCTTAATTTACAGCCGTGTGTTTGATGAGATATTTCATTACCAACTTTGCACATCTAGCAATGTTTGCCCACTTTTCTTTACTGAACTGTTCAAGTTGTATTGGAGGTCCATTCCACAAATTTTCAAAAGTTTTTAGGTAAGGGCTCTGACTAGACAATGCAAGAACATTTACCTTTTTCCCTTTCGCCACTATGTGGCCAGTTTTGCTGTATGCTTCAGGTCATTGTTATATTGAAAAGTGAACTTTCTTCTTCTTTATGGGTAGATAAATCACCATAGAACAAGTTCCTTACTTCCCTTTGCTGAGCTATAAAACAGTTTTGAAAAACTTCAAACCTCCTTTTAAAGCTATCTTCAGATAAGGCATTTTGCACAATCCTTTCCCAAAGACCTCACTTTTGCTCAATCACCAGCTTTGAGACGGTATGTATTGAAGGGTCGGCGAGATGGCGCTTAATCTCTGACTTTAAATGAATACTGGCTGATGATTCTATAGTCTCCTCTCCAAAGCATTCTTATATATCTAAATGGGGAATGATACATGGTTGAGCGCTCCGTATGGAAATATGGTACTCTGGAGTTAGGTTTATAAAAGCTTCCTCTGTATATTAGAAAGGGGAAAATATTTTTAAGATAATAATGAAATGGCATTTTACCCAGGTGGGATTGCACTCATCTACCTACACGTGAGTAATCTTTGCTGGCATCACAGTTCAACTGTGGGATCTTTATTTCATGTTCTTTGGACCTGTTCAGGAATCGTACCCTTTTGGATGGAGGTTAACCGGATTGTTACTCAGTTTATGCTCACCCCAATACAATTAGAGCCGTTGACCCGACATGCTTGGTCTTCTCTTACAGGGTCTATCAAAAACACAAACTAAGGTAACTATACATATCTTGATGGCTGCTAGATGTTTACTGTTAATTGAATGTTAATTGAATGTCTACTCAGCTACCAACTATATTGGTTATGTATAAGCAAATGAAAGATGTCTGATTGATGGCACAGTTTACGGCAAGACTAAATGATTGGCTAGACAAATTTAATAAGATTTGGGATCAATATATGCTTGTATCACCTGTCCTGTGAGGAAGGGGGACAATGCAATGCTATTTCTCTACATTGTATTGGTATTACTCTTGTTACTGTAAGTCAGGGGTCGGCAAACTCCTGCCTTTAGGCCAGATATGGCCTAGCCCGTAGTTCATTCTAGCCTAACGCCCCCGGGGGGCTTTAGGAACTACCAAAGCCGGAGCTCCGGTGCCGCGGCCAGTTTTGATACTTCCGCCATCGCGGTAAATAGGGAAAGCTCCCTGAAGGTAAATCCCTCTCCTTCGCAATGCATACGGAGGAGAGGGGTTGCATTTAATAGGGCATTCCCTGGTGGTGGGCGGAGCCAATAGGGCAGTTCCGGCCATCTGTGCTCCCACCCCATAAATAGCCTAGTGCCCATAAAACTTTGCCGACCCCTGCCGTAAGTTCTAGGAAGCACTGATCTAGGGATGATAAAACATTCGTAGGAACACCCAAGGGTGTTATAGTACTCTTCTCTACCCTTTCCTTCTTTTTTTCCCTGTCTCATTTTTTCAGCTTCCATTTCGCTTACCACTTGGTATCTGGAGATACATTATGTAACATGCAAATAGCTAACCTCTAGTAAATTTATTCAAGCTACGTGTCTCGATCCCAAATGGCATATATATTTATAATAATTTATTTTAACATAGACAGAATTTTTAGAAGCCAAAACTATTTTTTGTTTTAACTAATTTTATACCATAACAGTTTATTATAAATAAGTATACATATAATAAAAACATTTAAAACCAACAAAAAACAATAATCTCAGTGTCATAGGCTCTTAGTCTTTCCTGGACATGTTTCGTGCAACTAGTCCACTTCTTCAGGAGGAAATCTTAGAAATTAGTAAACATAGTAGTCCCCTCAAATAATTGGGCAGCAAGGTTTAAAAGCAAAGCGGTAGCTGAATAAAAGATGCAGTCCAACCAGGCAAAACATTTCATACCCAACAATGGGATAGGTAAAGGGAGGAACCACCTCGATACTAATTGATATGGTATGATACTAATTTATGGCTGGTATATTTACCTTTTTATTGGTATTCTCTCTATATGTTACAATTAAAGATTGGCTAAAGGTACATAAAGACCTTCCATTGATGGTACTTTTATGTTTGTATGATTTCCAACCTTTTTTAGAGTTTGTTGGTAAACACATACAAATGTATCCAATGCTGGCCATGCATATACAATCTGATTGTATAATCTTTGCATATGTTTCTTTTAGCTTTACCAAAACTAGATAAGGACACAGTTTTAACAATCCATTAACACTACAAAGTTGTTGGTAGACTTAAGGGAGATTGTACCATCAGATTGCATAGTTTATGCCTATATTTAGAAGAAATGTTTTTAAACCATTATAAGGCCTTAGTTATTACAATGTTTTAGACATACTGCTGTGTATCTGAGAGTAGAGGATTCACAAATACTACATTCTCCAACTTATTCTGATTATAGTAATAAACACAGATACTGTATTTGGTATTGACTGTATCTCTTTTCTTAGATTCCCCTAAATGTTCCATTGGGTTTGACATCACTTCAGACGTAATCTGGAACTATCCACTTAATGTCAATTGGCCAGCCTCTGCTATTTGTGGGAGAAAAAATAGAATTCTCACAGGCTCAGAAAAGTTCTGCTCCCTTCCTCCATGTCTCTTGTTATTCTAATTACAAGCGCTGTTTGTTTATCCTACCCCCATATCTGCCAGAAAAAGGCCAGCTTAAGGTCTTCAGTGTTTAAAAAAGGAAACTCAGTCCCTGGAGTCTGTTTCCATGGATTCCTGGGACTGATGTGAATTTGTATATATTCTGTATATGGATCCCCTTGTTTCTTTTAAACAAAGTAAAAGCTCTTGGTAAATTATAATCAGATAAACATATTCTTAGCAACACTTTGGGCAGTTTTCCACATGTAGTATTCCCTCAGGCATACTAGGATTTTGTTGTTTTTTTTATAGTATTTGTGTTTTTGTAAATTCACAGCTCACACATTTTCCCACAAACCATCATATATGAATTTCTAATCAGTTATGTAGAGATTTTGCATGATTTCCCCCAATACATCTGTACTAATATGTCAAAGACTATACATCTATTGTGTGAGACTACTACTACCAGAGCCGGAGACCTAGATTGTAAGCTCTTCTGGGCGAGTCCTCTCCTCCTGTGTCACTGTCTGTATCTGTCTGTCATCTGCAACCCCTATTTAATGTACAGCACTGCGTAATATGTTGGCGCTATATAAATCCTGTTTAATATTAATAAAATAATATTAATAAAGACCCCACACCATACAGTAGTGTTGCAATAGAAATGTGCCTTATGTGGAGTTCTATAGGGAATGGTTGCCGCAATGGCAAATAAATTTATTTGCTGCTATGCAGTTAATTTAAAGTATTTCAGTGTATGGTATTATTACCATAACCAATGCATCATATATTATATATACAAAGCTGTACATTTCTTTAAAAATACTAAAAATACTACACATCTCTATTGTAATGGCTCATGTAGCATTTTCTTTGTCTACCTGCTGACGTGTTTTCCCTTTGTTATTATTATGTGTGCTTTGAGTGTGCTTTCACTTTTCTTTGGCACACTCTTCCTATTTTCATACCCTCCATGCTCCTCTCTTGCAGCTAGTGCTTCCTCTCATAACCTCTGCACTCCTTTCTAGATATTTGTCTATTGCAATACTGTCTGTATTACATCCCTGCACATACTGATTTATACCCTTTGTACTTCTCTCTTTCACATATAGGTAGCTATCATGCTCTCCACACTCCTCTCGTGCACTTACTGCCCGCGGTTATACCTTTGCACCCCTTTCTTGCACTTGCTTCCAGCTGCCATTCTCTCCACACTTTTCCTTTGCAAACTGCCCACTAAGACTATTTCTTATATATGTTCAATATTGTTATTGGCTACACACATAATGATAATAAATACTGGTCATTGATTCTTTAATTTCAAATTATTTGGAATTAAATTGGATTGAACTTTCCATCAAGGTTGCTTATTGTCTTTCTCTGTGAACAAAATTGTTCACCAAGTAAAATGCTATTTACCAAAAGTTTTCTGGAATAATCAATTCAGATTAATTGAATCAGGTATTATAATAAACAACTGTATATGTTTGTGTATGGCCAGCATTAATTTTATTGCTGAACTAAACAATGTTACCAACTAGCTCTGTATCTGCAATGTGAGATCACATAAACATTCCAGCCGCTCACTGCCAGTCTCACAAGATACTGGCACTACAGTCACAAGATTTGAAGTGGGTTTTGGCAATGGCACCATTGTGTGCTGACTGTTCACAAGAACAACTGCTGGAGAGGAATCTGCAGTATATGCATCTCACTGCTACTTCCTAATGTATTCTGTAGATCTTTGGTTTCATCATCACTTCTGTTGATTCATGATCCTTACCACATAATTTATTGTCCACCAATCATCAGGGGGCAGCTCTAACTTGAGGAAGCACAACTATAAAACAGGAGTTGGCACCATAGTAGTGGTTTCTGCAAGGACATCAGATCAGGATTTGTATTCAGTTGGGTCACCATCAACAGCACATGCACCACGGGAGGAAAGTATTCACAATCTTTATAATTTTTAATCAACAGGGTTTCTTTAAAGATGCCACTTTTAAGGCTGTCATGCTGATCCTGGCTTCTGTACCTATATACTCACAAACCTAAAACAAGCATATAGCCAGTGAAAACCGAAAAGTCAAAACTTCCTTTCAAGTCAATAAAACTCATAAGGTAATAAAGCTAGTATTAGAATAACAACCCTGTTGTCTGCAGTAGCATTCCCTCAGAGGTTCCCTATTAAAATAATTATTGTTACTAAAAAATAATAATAATAATAATAGATCTTACGTACTTAGGTTTTATAATGCTGGAGTGAACATGCATAAATAAAGATAAAAAAGAGTTAATAATGCAATGCATTACTTTATCATGTACTGATGTGTGTTACATATTTGACAGCATTACGTTTTATGTAGTTATATATACATTTTACATTTGAGTTAAATACACTGTTCTATTAAATACTGTATCCTTGCTTTATTATTACCAAATATATCCTTTTTACCCATTTTTACATTTTTCTACGATTAATAATACATAGGTATATTTTCTCTTACAGACTTTGTGTAGATTCCAGGTTCCTGTCTCCTCAAACTGGTGCTGACCCTGACTGTGCAGCTCCAGAGCCAGTCTTTTACTGCTACAGCAGTTGCCACAAGGACAATAGTAAGACAGTAAGACTGCCTGACATATTGGAGTCCATTGAAAAAACCTGTGCAGAGCCTCCAAGGAGGTGCTAGCATAGAGAAAAGAACCTGTTACAGACTGGTACATACCCTGTGTTCGTGTATACATAAAAAACATGGCACATCTAGGGTACTGTCTTTGTGCAATACCATTTTTTCTAGGCAATTATAACAACATGTGGACCATTGTGGTTGAAAGGTGTTCTCAAAGACACTGAGAAGTAAAGCTTATTTCTTTGCTGGCTAAACATAATTTGTTTTACTTAAATGTTGTGTATTCTTTGAAATAACACTATTCCATGTTGAAACCATTATGTTTTTTTTATTATCTATGACTTCATTAAAATAGTTGGTAAATAGTGTTAAAACAGCATCAACTACTAATATAAAATATCTTGGATTGCATATGAAAGGATCACAACACATGTCAGATTTTTAACACTACCAGTAACACTACATGTAAAGAGACTCTCTCTGTGTGTCCTGTTAATGTTACTAGGACGCAGTGGGCCTGATTTAAAAAAGCTCTACAAGGCTGGAGAGAATACACTTTCATCAGTGAAGCTGGGTGATCCAGCAAACTTGGAATGAATCTGGTTTAGGATTGAAAACATTTGCTAACAAATAGCAAATTACTTTTAAGAAAACCATTCCAGATTTCTTGGATCAACCAAGTTCACTGACGATGAAGTGTATACTCTCCTGCCTTGGAGAGCCCCAAAGTGATGAAGAATCTAAACTATCCTGCATGTCATCATAACATCAATACAAATGGCAAGGAATATTTTTCCAATGAGGACCCTAGTTTCATGGAAAGCTAACAGGGTTTACCCTCAGTTTTGATTTAATTTTACTAATTCTATTGTATGACAGGAAATAAAGGGCAATCTCCTAAAAGAATTCAGACACAAAAAAAGATTGTGCGTGTTTCATCTGAATCCACAATAGACACAAAGAGAAGGTTAAAGCAGAGTGTTTTAGATCTGTTGCAGGTTAAAGTATATATGCCCTACCACAAGTGTAAAATGTTACTTTCTCTTTACTTTAGAGTAGTATTGCCTAGGCAGCAAATAACTTTATCTTGGTCAACATTCCTAACAACAATTATTCAGGTATGCTTTAACAACATGGGAAAAAGGGGGCAATTGGCAAATCCCAATACCCCACCAGCTCATCATATTTCTAGCCATGGGGAAGTTGCCATTAGCCTGAGGGCACAAGGTTTGGCTTGTCAGGAAATCATGTCAGGAATCAGGAATCAGCAAATCAAATGTATAAGTGGTTTGTTTGTTTTTTTTAAAGAACAATTAAACCTTCAAATACTATTACTGTAATGTAGTCAGGCAACAAAAAGTGTTAAAAATATTGGCTTTTTTAATTTGTTTTTAAGCACTACTACAGTATTTGCAATGGTTAAAATACCCTGTGCTAGAAGCATTCTATAAAGGCTGCTAAACAAAGAGCACTGTCAAGGTCCCCAGCCCTCTGACACAAGCCTTCAGAGATGTGTTGGACCACTAAAGACCTAGACAATATGCTAAAGGCTGGCTAATGATAAAATGTATTTTTTTCATTTTTAATTATGGAACAGAGGACCATATACTGTTAACAACACTGTTATTCGGCCCTCCCCTCAGGCACGTTGTCTTGGTGTCACCTTTGACTCGGCCCTCTCATTTACCCCCCATATTCAGAACATTTCCAGGTCCTGTCACTTTCACCTACGCAACATCGCCAAAATCTGCCCCTACCTGTCCCCTGAGACCACCAAACTCCTTGTACATGCTCTCATCATCTCCCGTCTGGACTACTGTAACATTCTTCTTGCTGGTATTCCACTAACCCGACTCTCTCCTCTACAATCTATCATGAATGCTGCAGCCAGACTCATCCATCCTTCCCTCCGCTCCTCTTCCGCTGTATCTCTTTGTAGTTCTCTTCATTGGCTTCCATATCACCTTAGAATCAAATTTAAGCTCCTGTGCTTTGCCTTCAAATCCCTCCACAGTTATTGTCCCAATTACATTTCTGACATGGTTAAAAAATACTCCCCCTGCCGCTCTCTCCGCTCCTCCAATGACCTACAACTGACTTCCTCACTCATAACCTCATCACACGCACGGTTACAAGACTTCTCTAGAGCTGCTCCAACTTTCTGGAATGGTCTTCCTCGTCCTATTCGGCTTGCTCCTACTTTCTGCTCATTTAAAAGAGCACTCAAAACCCATTTTTTCAAACTTGCCTACCCGTCTTCTTCTGTCAATTGAAACTACCACTACTTCCCACCACTACATATTTCCCATCCTATTGTGTGTGAAATTCCCTCACCTACTAGATTGTAAGCTCTTCGGGGCAGGGTCCTCTCCTCCTCTATCACTGTCTGTATTAGTCTGTCATTTGCAATCCCTATTTATTGTACAGTGCTGCGTAATATGTTGGCGCTATATAAATCCTGTTTAATAATAATATTCCTTCTATCTTTACCGCCTTACATTTCTTACATTTTTAGAAAGATGTGCCACCCAATTTGGAGCCTGTGCAGTGCAAGATTGGGTGATGTAGGAAGAAGAACCAGGATGAAGACAGAAAATAAGTAAAATGGAGCCTCCAAATCACCTACATGTTATTGTGGTGTGTTACTATATAACAGTCTTTACACAGAATCATCAAGATTTCCAGTTATCCATAGTAAAGGAATGTTGTACAAATGTTTATAAAACCTACATTAAAAAACTCACATTGCTCTAAAAACTGGGAGAAATTAATACACCCAATTAGGAAGGCTGATGCGTTCTAAGTCTTGTGGTTTTATAAAACCAATAGGTCTCCCCATAGGGCCTCTATTTTTCACTCTGCGTTTTTGTTTTGGAGAAGGGGGAGATAACACGGGATGGGGGCCCATGCATGGGATATTTTCCCTTGGCCCGCTTACAGTAGGGTCCATAAATATTTGGACAGACAACTTTTTTTCTAATTTTGTTTCTGTACATTACAACAATTAATTTTAAATGAAACAACTCAGTTGCTGTTGAACTGCAGCCTTTCAGCTTAAATTTAGTGGGTTGAACAAAAAGATTGCATATAAACCTTTTTTTTCACAATCACATCATTTCAGGGGCTCAAATGTAATTGGACAAATTAAAAAGGTGAAAATAAAATGCTTATTTCTAATACTTGGTTGAAAACCTTTTGCTGGCAATGACAGCCTGTAGTCTTGAACTCATGGACATCACCAGATTCTGGGTTCCTCCTTTTTAATGCTCTGCCAGGGCTTTACTGCAGCGGCTTTCAGTTGCTGTTTGTTTGTGGGGCTTTCTGCCTGAAGTTTAGTCTTCAACAAGTGAAATGCATGCTCGATTGAGCTCAGATCAGGTGACTGACTTGGCCATTCGAAAATATTCCACTTCTTTGCTTTAACCTCCACCATGTTTTACAGATGATGTGCTATGCTTTGGATCATGAGCTGTTCCACGCCTTCTCTATACTTTTTTCTTGCCATCATTCTGGTAAAGGTTGATCTTGGTTTCATCTGTCCAAAGAATGTTTTTCCAGAACTGTGCTGGCTTTCAATTCTTGAGGCTTATGAGTGGCTTGCACCTTGCAGTGCACCCTCTATATCTACTTTCATGCAGTCTTCTCTTAGTATAGTAAGTAGACTTGGATATCGATATGCCTACCTCCTGGAGAGTGTTGTTCACTTGGTTGGCCGTTATGAAGGGGTTCTTCTTCACCATGGAAATGATTCTGCGATGATCCACTATTGTGACAATAACAATGTTAGTAAATGTCCAAAACAATACAGGCATGTGAATTATGAAAATAGGATATGCTGCAACACACAAATCGTGCCTTATACCCTTTAAACACTGGGAATTCTTACAAATGCCATTTCTTTACATCATGATAATGTCATTGTCTCTCAATTTACTCAGGTTTACTGCTCAAGTTTATTTTTGGATCTAGTATCTCAGTCATCCTCCACAATTGCCTGTCCTCTGCAGCTAAGGAATATCACCTATGTTCACTTTAATGTCATGCATTATACAAATAGAATACTGTGGCATTACCAACAGCCTAAGCAGACTAGCTCTTCTTCAATATGTGATGAAGTCCTGAATTTATTTTCCCTATTTTTATGCTAGCATTTCAATTTTTAATCCAGTGTTCATACAACCTAGTCCCTATATATACACCCATCTTTAATCCACTCAATTTGATACTACTGATTACATGACTAGTAAGTTGTATATGTAATTACTAAGCTAGTAAAAATGTTTTTTTATGTAAATTTTTATTAAAGTATTTTAACATAGACAGAAAGAAAATACAGATATATACAAAAGTATAACAGAACTTTGTAATTGACAATATGAACTAAATTCCAATTATATAGCAAAATGAACAGAATAAAGTGAATACAATTCAGATGTGTGCTTCATGTGGGGTCAACAGTTCCATACATCACACAATAGATTTAAAAGTTTGACTCCTCCCTCAGTATAAGCTATTTGTGCATTATCCACTTAGTTTGATTAAAATACACTAAATGTATAAAAGCCCTGCGTGAAATCCACCAACATCTTGTAATACCTGTTTGGAAGAATAAACAATATATACAAGGATAGAGATAAAAAAAGGTAAAAGTAAATAGTAAAGAGGAATAAGGGGGAAAAGAAGATAGGACCATGAATCTAATTCAGGAATCAAACAATACAACAACTACAAGGTTAAACCTGTACATTAGTGAGCTAACATCCAATAATGATAGAGGGAATGTCAGTGTAGTACTCAAATACATTGGTGGTCAGAAGAGCATGACCCCTTACACTGGTGGTCAGTGGTAGAATGGCCTCCTTACATGGGTAGTCAATTAAAACATTCCCTGTAACAGTAGTGGTAAGTAATAGAACTGCCACTGGGGAAACTGACCATCGGTAACAGACACCTAATGGGTAGCCACTCACTCAGAACTAAAGAACACAACACTGGAACCTAACATAAAGAAGGGACCATCACCACCTAAAACATGGCTCATGAGTAAACACTAAACCTTTAAGTTTTGTGAGCTCTGCAGCAACAGGACACAAAACAGATCACAGACACAAAAGAAATGCTATCAGTAAGTCAGTACTAGTTAAAAATATAGCAAGGTAGTGACCACACCTATCAATCCCAGCATCCAGGTAAAAGCCAACACATTATCTGCCACCACAACAGTTTAGGAATCAATGCAAATGTGTTCACAATATGCTGACCTACACAGATTTAGATAGACATAGTTTTAGTAGTACATTATGAAATAGTAAAGATAATATATATTCTTTTGTTACTCTGTATATAACGTATGCACATCGACCAAATTACCTGCAGTATGAAAGTTGCAGGGTTTGAAAAAATGTTTTGGTGTTACCTATAAAGAAAAACAATACTCCAGTGTATTTGTAGTAGGTCAAACGCCTCCTTCTAGCCAGTAAACTGTTGGTTTTAGGAGTTCAGCAGAGTCCTAACACTTTATTTCTGAACTTTCCTTTCCTTGAAGTTTTCATCCATTAGCATAAGTTGCTTCGGGAATTCTATATTTTTTACAGTACAACAAAAGACAATTTGCACACATGTTACTTTATCCGAGGGGAGATGTACCATAAATCAATGTCTACTTAATTCATAAGAAATCATAAATAGTTGATACCTCAGATTGAGAAGCTTGTTTTGAAGTCCTTTCTGATTGGCTCAGAGCCCAGTGGGCCGTGATAGAGATTTCACACGTGAACAGACTAATTTGAAGCTCATGGTTGTCTATGTAAGCTCACGGCAGGGGGAACAGGCTAGGCTGTCATTTATATGCTTTTAAAATAGAACATGAAAGTACAGTTGGCAAATCCTAAAATGTTTAGGTGATAAAGAAACATTTTAATATATTTATTTTCAAGCTATTATTGTGGTATAAAAATGTAAGCTTTTTTATAGCACCATTTTCAAAAAATGTGGTGCCCTAAAAATGAAAAGTGCCTGTTGTTATAATCTGGATTTTAAATGATGCGTGAATTTATAGGTTCACTGTTGACTGTTGGAATTTTTTGTTGTTATGTATCTCAATTTCCCCCCTAAATATGTTGTAAAAAACCCTTGAAAAACCAAATAATTGTTTAAAATATAAAAAAATATAAAAATGTGGCCAAAAGTATAAACAAATATAATTGTCAATTCTATATACAGATCAATGGTCCATCAGTTCATTCATTTTCTGTTTTAGCCAGAAAATGCTGCCTTGCATGCCCAGAAATAACATGACAACCCAGACATAGATACAGCAAATGGTGCAATGCACATCAGATATAGCTACCACCTTTTAGATACATTGGGTATGATTTATTAATGCTCTCCAATACTGAAAAGAATACACTTTCATCAGTGAAGCTGGGTGATCCAGCAAGCCTGGCATGGATTCCTTAAAAGTAATTTGCTATTTGTTAGCAAATGTTTTCAATTCTGGACCAGATTTATTTCAGGTTTGCTGGTACTTTTATAAACCAAGCCCATTGATTGAGATTGCACTCTAGGTTAAAAAATCATTTTTTAAAAAAAAGAGCTAGGCTGAAAAGACTCAGACTGAATCCAGTTCATAAAAGCCAGAGAGTACTACGGGGTCAGATAAAAAAGGTCATAGCAACACCAAGGGTCAGATCAGCAAGTCAGATGTAGTGTAATTTTGGTCAGCTAGCACATATCCAACACAGAGCATCGTTGTAGGGCATTCCTTCCTTTAAGGCAGTGATACCATGCCTCAAGGAAAGCAATAATAACAGAAAGGTTGCTGGTGTATAATTAGTCTTTTATTTTCTTAAATCTCAATTTAATTAACCGCATACATTAAGTGGTAGTTTAGGCACTTTTGTATTGTATTTAAAAACAACACAACATGTTCTGGAATTCTATTTGACTAAAATCTCTAGTTGGTATTTTTCTCAGCAGCCTGATACTTTCAATCTGCCTCTACATAATAGCATAAACGATGGCTTTCTCAGAAGACTTGGTTGTATTGTTTGCGTGCAGCTTTGGACAAGAGTATTTCCTATTGACATAGTTGTCCCACTAGATCTAATTATGGAAGAACTGAAATATTTATTGCAAAGCTGTTATCCATTTAAACCTTTAAAAGTCAAAGTTCTGCCTAAGAGCAAACAAGACAAGATACCTGCTGTTACCTTTGTTATCAAAAAGAAAAACCCTTGTGATCTTGGTTATATTTTATTACTAAGAGTTTAAAAATCCCACCGTTCTACCTTTTTAGAGTAGATCCCCACCCACCTTCTTAGTGTTTAAACAGAGAACCTTTTAAATGGTATGTAAACCCTAACAATGTATAATGTATGCATGTAATGAATGTATCTTCTTCCTTTAGTCTTTCAAATACACCATTTTAATTATTTTGTTATATCTATTTGATAAAAACAAATAATTTCTGGTTGGACTGTTCTCATATTAAATGGTTTTGATTTGGGAGTCTATCTAATGGTTTATACTCTGTCAAGCAAAAGCAATCATAAGCAGCCACATGAGGCACTACTACTTCTCAAACCAAAAAACAGCACCTATGTATTTACAGCCACAAAGCCCTTTACCACAAAGACCTTGGCGAAGGTCTGGTGGACATTTTTTTTACAGAAAGAAACTGGTAGATTTCCTTTAGCACAAAATAGAAATCTTTATGAAGATACCATTAGTATCAGTGACAATGCTCTCGTTTGGTTTGCTTCCTACCTGTCTGACCACTCCTTTCAAGTTTCTTTCAATAGTAATTCCTTTTCGGTACTATGACCCTATGTGAAGGCTTGCTAGAGTCATTTTGATTCATAAAATAATTTAACTTTTTTTTATGATGAAAGATATATTTTTGCATGTAATTTAGTACATTATTTCATTAAGGCATGTTCACATTAGTAGTTTTTGCATGTGGTTTTACATTGTTTTACAGCTCAAAACGTACTGCAAAAAAAAAATAGTTAACATTGAATGAATGGTTCCATTTTTGTGTCCTTTCTTCTGCAGGGAGTATATAAAAAGTCCACAGTTGAATTGGATCCGCTTGTCACCACTTGTCACCACCATGCATACGTTTGCAAAAATTGCCCCATATGGCAGATACTTGCACACAGGCATTTGTAAACACCAAGAAAATCCTAGTGTTTACTGCCTAGTACCACTTTTGGGTGCCTGGTTGTGTTTTTTTTTTACCACTTTTGTGAACATGAAGTGCTTGCCACACCAATATACCAGCAGATGAAAAATCTGTGAAATTTTATAGCATATAATACCCTATCTGCTGTTGTGCATTACTGTAGTATGTGTTTTTCTCTATACATAATTAATAATACAGTATTTAGAATGCATTAATGTCATATAAAAAAAAAGTTGGTGAATTCTTGGCTGTTTGATTACCAGCTTATGTTTTATTACTCATTATGAATGCTCAATCCCTGCCTTTCCTTCCCCCAACATCCCTGAGCCACATCTCTGGTATACATGCTTCACTGCACTGTCACTACTTATTATTGTTACAGAGAAGACTAAGCACTCAAGCCCTCACATAACATCTTAATGTACGCTACATCATCAGCAGCAGGACTATTTTCTAAATGGTTCAAATGTACAAGTACCCTGGTACTTGCTCTATACCATCTATCGATTCTTACTTATATATTGCACTATAATTTTACATACTATATGTATAGTATTACATACTATAGGTACTTACCTTTATTAAACATTTGTGCAAAATATTTTCTATATACACAGACACACACACATATACATAATATTATATATATAATTTTATATATATATATATATATAATTACAGTTAAGAATAAATATTTTATTTTTATGCTCTTTCCTGTGCCCTTTATCTTGACAAAGGTTAAAGGCATTTGCAGCTGGAAGGTCATCCACAGGAAGACCTTTATGTGTTAACTTGACTTTCCAGATTCCTACTTTCACATACTTGACCTGATGATTATTTCTCCAGGAAACATACAGAACACTACAAGGCCACATTTATACCTTTTTAAGAGTTCTTGCAGATTTAAAAAACTGTCTATCTTAAAGGCTCATATTTATAGGTTCCTGGAAATGAACTGATATAAAATAGAGCTTGCAGTGTTTACGATGTATCCACCAGTCTTCACAGTATCCACAAATGTTGATATTTGTGTGCTCTATAGAGATCAGTTCCTTTTTTACAATTGACAGTAGCACAAGATAAAAACTTTTTTTTTTCTTTCTAAAGAAACAACTTTTACATTTGAATTTCCTGCATAACTTCTAACTTCAATGTGAAGATCATACAAGGATCTTGCCTGGTTTGTAATCAGCAGGAAAATTCCTTCTCAGGGACCTCCTTCAATCTTTAGCTTTCAATCTTTTTATCACTATCTGGTTCAGAAGAACATTCGTATTTATGGCCCACAGTCATTACACTTTCAAAAATGCCCACACTGTCCTCCTGCACAGTCCTTGAGTAAGAGGATCAGCACTCATTCCTCATTCCAGGTAGGGGAGATATCCACGGTCAGGGGTTTTGTTAGGGTTATATGAAGCTGTAGGTAGTACCCTGAGCTGGTATTTTCTTTAAATACAGTTGACCTACACCTGAAAACTTTACCTTGACCTGCAAATTTTAGATCTGTACAACAACCTGAATCTGCTATTTACCCTTTATATTTCAATGTATATTTGTACAACTCATAACTAGAAATCTGCATCTAGTTCAACATTTACCAAATATCAAAATATAGCCATGAAGGTATGTATGTATGTTTTATATCTGACAAATATTGTTAAAACAGATAACTTCTGTGTCCAACTGCACTAATAAAAAATATCAGAATATATCTTATATACCCAGGTCACAGATCATTGTCCATTCTTTGTTCTACATAAACACATCCTCATAAAAAAAAAACAACGCTCCCAATAATAAATGCCATCATAAGGAGATGCAAGAAGTTTTAGGATCAAAATCGGGTTTGTTTCCTTTTTGTTCATCTGATATATCACATCGACATGGACAAATAAAATGATAGACACATATATCTGGCAACATATTATGGTATACATCCCACCATAGATACTACTTTCACTTGTCAAAATTTTACAACTTTGGATGCATGTGTTGTATCTAATTGAATCAATAGTGAATTCAATATTTATTTTGATATTTAATTTTCATATAGACTAGTCTTTTAGTTATTATGTATCGCATAAAATATATCAGAGTAGTGACAATCTCTTGCAATTATTGTTGGCAGACTACTCCTCCTAATATACACTCCTTTCAATCATCAAACATTATAATCACCACTTGGAGATCTAATATAATCCATCTCATAAATGCACATGTATACATGTGTTGCCAATTCAAAATAACAATTCTGTAGCACAGGTCATGTTCACATAGGAATGATAACTTTGCAAACATGAAGTAAATACATTGTGGTCTATCAACTACTATGTTGTCCTTTAAGTTAACTAAATAAGCACACCTCAAAATGTTCTATTCTCCACTGTGTCTCACAGAGGCAGCTATTATGTAATGCCCAATGGCTTAAGTTAAACACGATTTACACAGACAACAGAGTCCAATATCAGATGCAAAACCAGATCTATATATCATATATACTCCTTTCTCATGTCACCATGTAATATTATCTGTGCACCTCAATCACCTGTCTTCCTCCTTCCTACACCACCATGTCAGCCTGCAATAGTACCTGGGTAACCCAGTCACCTATTTCCCTACATCCTACACCCCCATGCCACCATACAGAAGGTCACCCATTCTTCTACTCACTGCACCTTTATGCCACCTTGCAATAGTATTAGTGCATTCCAGACATATGGCTTCCTTGTCCCCGCACTCCATATCACTTACAACCATAACGGTGCACGTGTCTCTGCCCACCACAAACCCAGGTCATCCTGTAATACTACCAGTGCATCCCATTTACCTATCTCTTGTCTCCCTGCACCCCTGTGTCACCTTGTGATAATATTTGTGCACTCTAGTCATAAATCACCAAAAATCCCTGCACCTAAGTGTATGTTGTGCCCTCCTTTATTCCCTTGCTGGCATCACATTCAGGACCCTTAGACCACTAGCACAAGCTTTATTAGACACCTCTCCCATGAAAGCACTTGCTCAAATAACTTTAGTGAGAAAGTAAAACTTCCTTTATCCCCTACCCCACCCATTCCACACTCACAGTACTTGTTACACCTGACCCACAACCCAATGAAAATAAACGCCCCGTTTACCCAAACCCAACTCTACAGCTTAGGTAAAGCCCAGGTACCTGACCCGATGCAGAACCCTAATTGGGTGATGCTGAGCAATGCATAGTGCACCATGGTAAATGGTGGGAGGCCTAAAGGGACATGTTTGAAAAAAAACCTAAACCAATTAGTTATACAAAGCACACATGGGTATCTATTTATGAAAGCTCTCCAAGGCTGGAGTGGATACACTTTCATAAATGAACGTGGGTGATCCAGCAAATCTGGAATTGATTTTTTAAAAGTCATTTCCAATTTGTTAGCAAATTTTTTCAATACTAGACCAATATATTCAATAATATAATATATTCAATAATAATAATATATTCAATATAATAATAATATATTCAATACTAGATCCATTCCAGGTTTTCTGGATAACCAAGGTTCATTGAGGAAAGTGTATATTATCCTGCCTTGGAGAGCTTTATTGTTTTCAGGCCCATTGTCTGAGCTTATCCTAAATGGAACTTCCTTAAAATAGCTGTCTAATACTTAGCAACTAAAAACTGTTAAGATCTCTTTCTGTTTCTGTTGCGCTGCTCCTCACTGCCTGGCTGCAGCTCTATAGCAGACAACTAAACAACATTTCCGGTCTGGTTACCCAACTTCACCAACACATTACAGCAGTGATATACTTTTGTCCTTTATTTTCATAGAAAATAGGGACATTTTGGCCCAACATTTTGGGGCCATGACAAATTTCTTTCTAAAGGCATAGTGATCCTTTTGCTTTACCAGAGATCCAGCATGGGCCCAAATTATCAGACTTTTTCCTATGTGTATAAAAGACAAAAATATATTCCTAATAAGGTGAAGATTGGTGTTCTTTGATTTTACAATGATGCCATTTGGCAATTCACTGCAGCATCCAGGCAAGCCTGGAAGGATTGCAACCAAAAACCATTCATATATGTTGATATAAACCGTTAACCCATCTTCACTGTTATATTTAGTGCTGATCAGATACAATTGTCTATTGATATTGGTATTCAATGGATATTTCAGAATATTGGTGTAAAATTAAAAACATACAAATCTATAGAGGGGTAGGCATGTAAATAAATGCATCCCACCAATTAGTCCTAACTGAATCCTTTCAATTACAGGAATAGCAGGATGACACGACTTGAAAGTATATAACCTAGTTAGAGCAGGGACCATAGGTGGCATTTGAACAATACTGTCACCTCATCTCTCTTCATTGAGTTTTGTAAGTGAACTTACACTTTAACAGTCACAATCAGAACAGCATATTTAAATGAATGACACACAAAGAAAAGCATTCCATTTTCTAGTGCTGATTATAAAGCATGGACATTTCTTTTTAGTGACAGAAACCATTAAAACAAAAATAAAATATAAGAAACTTAGATCATTTCACAGTGGGCATTATTTTCATGGCAGTGTCATTGTCACCATGCCACCAGCAGCAGACAATCCAGATAAGTGAAGCTCGGTTGGCTAACGTAACCATAAAAGGAAGCACAGACCTTAGAATGTAGCTCGTTATCTGGCTGCCACAGACAGCAGCATGCTCCTGGTTCTTAGATAGTGGCCTGCTACAAATAAGTGCATTTATTATCTATTAGTAGCCGATCGCTCCTCTCTTTCCTCCTTCATTCTATTATGTCTTTGCTACCTTCCCATTTTCAAGACTGCCAATTGTTAGCCAGAACTCTGCAAGTTGCCTGTGATCAAAGTAAATGCACATAGCTTGTGGCAGATACATTTGTGCTAAGTTTCTAATTTTCACAAACTGATATATGTAGCAGTAGTTAATATTTTAAATAAACCTGTCACCGGTCAGTGATGTAGTTAATTAAATGCAAACTGGACTTCCTAAATGAAAGTCAGGCTTACCCAGCCCACTATCAACTTCTAAACGTTACTATTGCCTACAGTCCATTCCTAGTTTTCGGTGAATGTTAAACATCTAAATAATAGTGTGCACATGTCAACATTTTACACACACACACAGACATATATATATATATATATATATATTTATTTATATACAGTGGTACCTCGGTGTAGGTCCGCTTTGGAATAAGTCCAACTTGGTTCTGTTTGGACACGAAAAATCTTGCTTGGTATACAACCTTTGTGCTAGAACTTGTATGGGTCAAAATGAATCACAACACTGCACGCTACCCTCATTTACCTCTATGGAGACAAAGCCACGACTGCCCACGAGCGTCAGTACGCCAGTTGCTACCATTCAGTGAACAATCCGCGCTATAACTCTCCGTGAATTACATAACATCCTCCTCCCTTCTCAGCACCATCCTAGTAGGCACTCCACCCTTCTCAGCAAGGTAAAGTGAGGTTACATTTTCATTTAATTCATTTAATTGCTTTTGTATTTTTGTATTTTAATATTAAGCCGTATTTAAACCATTCTATACAATCCCATCAAAGTATAATATGCCGATAACAATAGGATTTTGTTTTCATGTTTTTCATGGCATTTTCCTTTTATTTCTTATGAAAAACATTTGTTTGGTATGAGTCCTGTTTGGTATAAGTCCAAGGATCTGGAATGGATTAAGGACCTATACCAAGGTACCACTGTATATATATATATATATATATATATATAAAAATATAAATATA
>NC_092859.1:120928243-120938516 GCF_032062135.1 Pyxicephalus adspersus | reverse complement strand
TATATATATATATATATAAATATATATGTGTGTATATATATATATATAAATATATATATATATATATATATATATATAAAAACACCTGCATGTTCTAAACAGAAAACAGGTCTAAAACTTCCCCCTTCCTGTTGTATGATATTTCCTCCACCTCTTAGATTATAAGCTCCTTGGGGCAGGATTCTCTCCTCCTTTTGTGTCACTGTCTGTATCTGTCTATCACTTACAACCCCTATTTGATGTACAGCGCTGCATAATATGTTGGCGCTATGTAAATACTGTTTAACCTCCCTAGCGGTAACCCCGAGTGTGACTCAGGGTAGAAAAAAGTTGCTGAAAGCGGTAACCCCGAGTCACACTTGGGGTAGGTAAACCTATGGGAATGTTCAATAGTGTCAATTAAAACTGTGTTGTAGCTGTGCCAGGAAAAACTTATTACCTCCTGTGTCACTGTCTGTATTTGTCTGTCATTAGCAACCCCTATTTAATGTACAGCGCTGCGTAATATATTGGCGCTATATAAATCCCGTTTATTAATAATATAATAATAATAACAATAATAATAATAATATGAATTTACTGGGTAAAAAGAATATTAGTGCAAGACTATGGTTTTCCATAGAACATATAGAAGAAGACCAGGCCTTTGGAACCAAGTGCTCTGTACCAATGAATTACCGAGTTAATGGTCCATGGTAAGAGTAGACATAGTTGGTGCAAATAAAGAACCATATGTTAGGAGAAGACCTGCTGTTATGCTTTGGGTTTGCTTTGCCACTTCAGGGCCTGAAGTGCCTGGAGTCAAAGGGTCTGATTTAAATAACGCTCTCCAAGGCTAAGGATACACTTTCATTAGTGAACCTGGGTGCTAAATCAAACCTGGAATGGATTCCCTCAAAGTAGTTTGCTATTTGCTAGCAAATGTTTTGAATCCTGGACCAGATCAATTCCAGGTTTGCTGGATCACCCAGATTCACTACTGAAAGCGTATCCTCTCCAGCCTTGGAGAGCTTTAATAAATCAGGCACATAGAGTAAACTGTGAATTATTCATTATATCAGAATAAATTACCATGTGAGACCATCTGTCCAAAAGTTGAAGTTGAAGAGGAAGAGCACAATAAGTACAATAGTGAATCCACCAAGAAATAGCTCAACTAGAAGAAAGGAAGGGCTATGAACTGGACTAGTCAAGGACATTGAAATGTTGGGGGGGATTTGAAACAAACAGGTCATGGAAGGAAACTGAAAAAAACTAGCTAAATGTAATTGAAATAATTTGGTAGGGAGGGGTGATCAAAAAGTTCACAAAATCATTGTCAGACATAGACATAATTTCTGGTAAAGGTAGCAATGCCCAAGGGTTTACTTTCTTTTTTCACGGTATGTTATGACATTTATTGATGTTTTGCTTGTATAACTGTTTAGAAAGGATTTTTTTTGTTTTAAGTGAATCACCTTAACCTATAAGCTCACTTAAAAAATAAATCAAAATTTTGCCTTTTTAACTATTCAGAAATGTCAATAATATCTATGGGTCTACAGATTTTTGCAAATAACTAAATGGTAAAATATGAGATAAGATGATCAGCTACGTTGTTTGGTGTCCCATATACAATCCAGAATTAATTTGAGATTTCAGCAGTGTAGCGCAGGCTTTGCAAAGAACTTGCTGATTGGTTACCATATTTTCTTTTATGTTTGTCAATATTACAAAGGCTACAATCTAAATTGCATGTAGTTAGTTTATGTACTTTATTAAAATGGTTGCATTCCTTAAATATTACAAGAGCAAACAAACTGAATTGCAGTCACATAACTGTGTATGAACAGTTCCAAATCCTGCTGAAGTGACTTGTTCTCTTCGAGTTACTTTCGTGTACGGTATCCTATATAAGGTGAAATCTTGGGGAGCTAAAGCTCTGCGTTTAGTAACACACATATAACTATAACATATTGACGTGGTTTACAGAGAACACAGTGAACTGGGAAAACTTGCATTGGAAAATGTTTCAGCAGAAACGAATTTAGAAGTGTTTTGACAAGTGAGTGCCTCTGTGCTGTGCTGTTCAGGCTGCTTCTCCTATTAAGGAATTGTGCTCTTTCCCATGTGAAGTCACATACCAGGTACACAAATAAGTCATGGTTGGTGAATATGTCCCCCCCTCCTCCTCCATCTAACACAGACTGTACAGTATATTGTAAAAAAAAATAGTTTTCTATTTTACATCTATAGAAATCTGTCACATATAAGCAAAATCACAGCATTGTAGACTCGATCCATTTATGAAGTGACACTGACAATGACTTAAAAACAATGTGGAAAAAGTCCTAGTAGCCATAGTCATCTGTAATAAATGGAAGTTTATCCCTTGAAGAGTACAAACTAGTGTATCCCTAGACATATGCCAAATATAACAACCTCACAAGAGGCATTTAGCCTGGAGGCAAACAGGTCAGCAAACAAGCCTAAAGGACAATTCACATATATGTATTGCAAAAACACATATTGTGCAATAGTATTCATTCCTAATGGTACCCCAGTCGCCTTTAGAGTATATTGCTTTGCACCGCAGGGCAATGCACTATAGCATATTGTAGTGCGCTCCCAGAAATAGCATGTGTCTACATTTTAAAGTGGAGTGTTAGGCAGCCCATTCAAACTCATGGAGAATGCACAACAGGAAAACAAGTTGTTATGGTATATTTCATTCATCATCCTGGCCTGGCATATCGAACTGGTGTTTTATCCATTATTATTATAAATAGCCAAGTATATTTTTGTGTTTTTTAAAATGCATACAATCTTTTTTCAACCAGATAGCTCCTGTGGAGGACCATTCAACACATTTTTACTTTTAGGAAAGATTTCCACGTACAGAGGTTTATCTCTTTTATTTATTATTGCATACTATTTATATAGCACCATCATATTACACAGCCGTGTACAAAGTCAATAGTCATATCATTAATTGGCCCTCAAAGGAGCTCACAATCTAATATCCCTACCATAGTCATATGTAATTAATGTAGTCTAAGGTCAATTTTTGAGGGGAAGCCAATTAACCTAACTGCATGTTTTTGGGATGTGGGAGGAAACCCACGCAGACACGGGGAGAACGTGCAGATAGTGTCCTGGCCGAGATTTGAACCTGGGACCTAGCGCTGCATAGGCAAAAGTGCCACCTCTAAACCACCATGCTGCGTTTTGGTTAGCTGCGTTTTATCTAGGGGTAGATAGCTTAGAAGAAACCTAGCCCTGCATTGTAAAGAATAACACCAAGGTCCTACCAACAATCCATAGCATTGGGCAGCACAGAAGGGAGGGATGGGGTAAGTTTTACTTCTAATCTATCAACACCTAGACAAAAAAAAGCAATTACCTATGCAGTGGGAAGGAGGAGCCACTACAAGGGTAAATAAAAATTTTACCCAGAGCTCAGCTTTTCAGGTAACAGAGTAAAGCTAGCTTCAGACCTGATACTGGAACAGCAGGTTCCCAGTGGCTGGTACTTTGCCAGCTACTTGGCTGCCCGCACCACTGTGCTGGTTCTTAAAGAATCAGTGCTTGCACATTTGACAGCAGGCAGCAGTTAGCAGTACTGAACTGCTTACTGCCTCCCCCATTTATTGAGCTCCTACTAGGTTTGATACTACCTTGAGGAAGCAGTTCCATGGTGTGGGGAAGCTGTCACCTCACCATAACCTCACCCTTGATCTGATCCCAACCATATCCATGTAGCTATTTTTTAAATCAGATAGGGAATGTTTGAAACATCTTTATTAGTGCCATTTTCTGTTAATTAAATTTACTTTTACATTATGTCCCATAAACACAATCTCCCCAAAACCGGGAGAGTTCAAAGGTAGATTTAAAAAATAGATGTCTCTTCTTTGAAACCTTGGAAAGCTTTATTGCTACCCTTGAACTGTCCACAAGACACCAACTCCTAAAATGCTTTCAACAAACAACTTGATTTTTTCATAGGGGGGTCCTCCTGTATCAGCTTAACCTGTCAGTAGTACCAGTTGCGTTACTAAGCCTGACTGTAATCATCTGTCGCTTCCTTTGCCGCCATTAGTCCTGGACCCAACTCTTTTACCTCTTTTACTTTGGGAAGGTCAGTTATATGACATACATTATTGTTAACTGTTTTCTTGATCAGTTGCATTTTTCAACTTTTTATTGAATTGTCATTTATGTTTGTGTGTATAATAGTTATTTCATTATTTGTTCTACTTATTCAATGTTTTACTTTTATGAACCCCAATAAGAAAATGTTCAAAAAGGGTGCCCTAAATTTCCCCTTACCTGAACCTTTCTTAACCTCCAACTACCTTTACTGCTTATGCATTTTCTATGTTGACAGAAACTAACCAATATTACCAATATTACAGCCTTATGAAGGTAGTGTCTACTTTTTGAAGGGAAAATGTTCACCAAACCACACAGCAGACCCCCTTACCCAGTAAAAAAAATACCCACCTACTCTCTATGTGTTGAGCCCCAAGCAAGAGAAGCTAATGAAAAACACAGCCCTGAGTGGGAGCATATATGGAAAGCATAGGTCACCTTGCTGGTGATGTGGCTCCAGGTACAATTTAGGTGAATTTTTCTGAAGGGAAAATAAGGAGTATTCTCCAGACACTAATTGAACAGTCTTTGCACTAGATAGACAAAACCTCTGCACTTGATGTGCTTTTTGTAATGTAAAAATAGATTGAAAGTATGTATGAATGAATATTATGCAAAGAACATTGCGTAATAAGAGCTCAGCTGAGTTTTGCACTAGTAAAACTTGGCTTTATTCCCAAAGCGAAATAGCACTTTAATATGAATATTATCTGTGAAATATGAAATTATAATATTAGGTATTGTTTTATTTTATATTTACTAGGAGTCAGTACATTTTGCATACTGTACTTTAACTCCAGTTACCCAAAAATGTACTCAGACTCAACCCATAATTAAACACTTTAATAAATAAATTAGTATTTAACCCAAATGAACACTTTTTGGATGAAATGAATTTGTGAGGCAATTCTTTTCCTTTATTACCTGTACCTAACGTCAGAAATGTTCTTTTAGTAAAATGGGCACACATTCCCACGGATAACTCAGAATCTTGTGCTAAGCATTTCCAGATATGTGGAGGCTACAAGGCAACCCAATGGTTTTGAAATAACATATCCAACAAGCTTCTATAGTGATAGTCAAGAATCCACAAACCTTTGCCAAAACGATTATTTCTACATTTTTAAATATGCATTTTGACCATACAAATTAAAAAGGTTGTACAAAACCTAAAATGGATTTAAAAATATCATTTTTTATTATTTGGCAAATGTTTTCAATCCTTGACTAAATCCACTTCAGGTCTGCTGGACCACCAAGCTTCACCCATGATAGTCTATCTTGACACATCAAGCCTATTGTATTATACGAGTCTGGGTTTTCAGCTGACAGGGAGTGGATAAATTACAGATACAAGCTATTAAGAAATTTAACTTGTAAAGTTTACAAAACTCATCACAACCTTTCATACAGTATAAAGACCATGACATCTAAACTGAAGAAAAAAAAAAAGGATACATTTAAAATAGAAAAATAATGCAGCCATAGCATATAGGCATTGGTAAGTTACTACATATTACATTTGTGGGTATAAGATTAGGTACACTAAGAAAAGACTAAATAATCTGCAGTTAAACATTTCTAGACACCAAACAAAACACCTAAGAAACTGTTCTGTTTGATAGAACCAGATTAGGTTAAAAACACATCCCCAAGACGACAAAAGAAACATCGCATAATGAAAAGTTCCAGAGGTCTCCAGAAAGACAAGAGACCTTGTTATAAGCAATCATATTCTAGTAACACCCGGGTCATACAAAATCCTAATGGTATCATGGTTATTAGTATCACAACAATAATATATAAACAATAAAATAAAAGGCAGAAGATACAAAAAAATGTATTAGATACTAAATAAAAATAGTTTGCTCGTGCTAGCTAGTCTAACCTCTCATAGAATCAAAAACAATCACTAGTAGTTATACTTAAAATGCAACTAAACACAAAAAGTGAATATTTGCTTTGTTATAAGTATGTTACTGTGTCCAAGCAGTATCCTGGAATTGTGAAAAATAGCAGTGTATCTGTAGTGAGAGAGCTCAGGCACTACGGTCTGAGTTTTACTTTTGTCAGGTTTGTACAAATATTTGGTGATTTCACTGCTGCTCTACCAAGCCAACCACCTCCATACAGTGAGAAATTGCAGAACCAGGCCTTGTGAGATAATATTAGGGGAAAGGTCAGCTGCAGAGAGACCACTGTAAAATCTGGTGACCAATCCTTTACCCTATCCTACCTTATGATGCATAGCTTCCAGACATAAGTTACACTTTAAAAATTGGAGAACGATAAAATCCTAGGTAGCTCACAAATAAAAGAAAGAAAAGATGTAGCTGATCCTCCAAGCCTATCAAGATGGCTGAAGACTCCACTCCAAGAAGTAGATAAGTGATTGCCTAGTTGCCATTTTTTATTTTTTAAATAGAGTTCAGCTCTAAGAACCAGCATCTGCACACAGTTCTAGTATTTTTTAATAGGTGCCAGTAAATGTATTAGGGTGTGGTTTACAAAGTGTCAGAAAATGAATGTTTATATAAAAATTCTGGCCTGTATGTGGCCCTCAAGGTCTGGGGTTTATGTTCCATAATTGTACATGCTTTCCTCAATACAAAGTGAGAACTATTTCCACAGTGACCTTTACCGTTTCTTTATAGGAATTATCCTTCTCCATCACAGACTTTGAACACTAACCCAGTTTACAAACTGAAGATTACAAGAGGAATTGATTTTATTAATTGTCCTGCCACTTTGTTTCTATGCAGAATATACAAAGCAGCTATATTTATCTCAAAGGCTAAATGGGAAGAGAGCAAAGAAGAAACTACAGCTTGAGTTTTCCTGATATAATGTGGTCCACACGCCAATGTTTTAACAAGTTTCAAATATTCATAAGCGTTTTCGGATGAGGACACCAAAGCACACTAACACGCTGTAAATATTTTATTGCAAAGCCCCAGGAAAAGCTAAGGCACGTGCAGTGTTCAGTGCTGATTTTAAGAGATTTGGATAGGTCAGGCCCCAAATGTATGAGAGCAAGAAGTGCGTGGGAGAGTGGGGTGCTTTGGAGACAGCAGCTAAGTACTTAACACCTCCATCTCTACAGTGAAACAGCTATGTAGATATTGGAAAGATGTGGGTGCATTAAATAAGCATTCATTTTTTATACACAGTCTGAGGTAAAATTATGCCATCTCCTCTAGACATCTTGGGAAATACCAGTACAGCCTATATTCCCCAAATTCCATACAGACGCCTCAACTGTAATTGTAGTACAAAAAATTTCAATAAAGTAAACTATAATATGTTGTCTTATTTTGATTCATTTTTTCCTATAATCCTTTTATCCAGTATTTACTCCCACCCCCCTTTAACTCCCCCCCCCCCCCCCCCCCCCCCACTTATCAAACCTTTTCCCCACATCAAAACTTCTGCTCAACCTTACCTGCACTTAACTTTTCCGCACCCAGAATTTTTCACCAAAACTTTTTCCGCCCCCTAAAACGTTACCACACTTACTTCCTAATTAAATCTCCACCCCCTATTTCTTACCAGCCTCCCCCCCTTAAAAACACACAGACACCTACTTGGGATTAAAATGGCTGGCAAGCAACTGTTTATTAACAAATATAAACTTTTTGAATTAACCATAAATAACAATAATAACTTTAATAAACAACATATATTTTACATGAACAAACATATCTAAAACCACATTATCACAATATAACAATATTAACATAACACTAACATATAACAGATCACATCAGATTTTGCTAACGTATAAAACTTTCTTTAATACTTTTAAATAATTGTGAACCAAAACCTTTTGTTTAAACACTGTGCCCTAGTGCACTATTCCAAAACCTCAACTCCAGTTAACCCCAAGGCTGCAGGTCTAGGAAAGGTAAAGTCCGCTCCACCAAATGTCATTTACCATTTTGAACCACACGGGTCCCTAGCCCCCCAGCACCTTCTTAGGGGCCCTACCATAACACCATTAATGGGCACCACACCACTACCCAACTGCCACAGCGTTTATGCAGGATACCTCAAGCCTGAGTGCTCCTCCACACCTGAAAAGCCTGCTGCATACCATCCGGCAAGCTTAGGAACCACAAGTCAGTGCCTATGGCATTAACGTGTACCCTACCCCTGCGCAGGAACGTCCCTAATCAATTCCCGCATAGATCGCTGCCCTAAATCCTTACCCCACAGCGTGTATTTCCACCACATCTGGTTGACGATCCAGTTCCACAAATCGCCTCATCTCTGGTACCACCCTGCTCCACAGCATGCCACGGACTCCCAACCACTAAACAGTAGCCTCCTCCCTGGGTAGACCCAGCTGTCTGGCGTCCGGTCGTACTTCCGCTCTTCTGGCCCCCCACCATACATAGGAGTGGCCTAGTATCCAAATTAATTTTGGATACTGCCGCCAATCTCCTACAGAAGATCCTACCCATGCACACCACCCTGCAAGCAAAATTCAACTTACCTAGCAGGGACTGGATCTCCCTCAGGCGCATTTTTTTTCTGTCACAAGCAGTGATCACTTCTGCCCGTAGAGCCCTCAATTTATCTCGAGGCAACCTACTCTCCATTAGCATAGAGTCCAACTCAATCCCCAGGAAGGTAATAGGTAATAACTGACCCAGGGCCCTCTGTTTTTTCCCCCGCAAGCGAGACTCCAGAACAGTCGGCCACATGCTGTAAGGTCCCTAACAAAACTCTACAACTGAACTATCTGGTGGCCCTATTAACAAGGAATCATCCAAATAGTGGATAGCCTAATCCACTTCCGCCACCGTTTTAACCACCCATTCCAAAAAAGAACTAAACCGTTCAAACAAGGCCCACGAAATTGAACAACCCATCGGCAGGCATCGGTCAACAAAATATGCCTGTTGCCATTTGCAACCTAAAAACAGAACACACTCCTGATGCACCAGTAACAAGCGAAAGGCAGCCTCTATGTCCGCCTTTGCCATTAATGCACCCTTACCATATTGCCTCACCCAACCTATCGCCGCATCCAGCGATGTGTATGCTACCTTGCTCAAAACCCACCTCCAAGGTCCTGGCCACCGCTTGATCGGTGCTCCCCCCAAATTTGCAGGTACTCTCGGTAAATAACCAACACACTCCCCGCTTCTTTGTGGCGGGTGATCCAACCCCTTGTTGCTCACCGCCCCCCCCCCCCCTTGAAAAAACTACTGACTGCCAGGCCTTCCCACTGACATAATCTTGATCCATAGGCCTATATCTTTGTGGTCCCACCACAATGACGGTCGCACTGCCTTCTGCTGACAAAACTGTTCGTCATAGCGTAACCAGGCGAGCCTCCGTACAATCTGTATGCCTCCCTAATCGTATCTAAGTAACAAAACAGGCCCACACACAATTCTGGCTGGCGCTCTCCTATAACACTTTCTAAGATACTAAATGCTTTTAATCCATTTTAAAACGGTGCAATGAATTAGGCGATATCTACGATTCTCGCCATCCTTTTTACGCCCCTCCCCAATCGGCCTATCAACGTTAAAACGCTCTAATGGTAACAAAGAAAAAATGTCAATGTACTTACCTTTTAAAAGCCGTTCGCGTACTTCTTTCAAATGTGCTCCTAGCGGTCCTTCAAAGCAAACTTAGACCTCTCCTCTTGCCGCGTCTCCCACGCCGTCCATCGGTCCCGTCTTGCTGACCTGTTCTTGTCCCTGCTCCGTCACCCTGTCTGCTTCCTTGTCCCCCACCTCTACCACCCCTGATCCTCTGCCCGCACCCTCCCCGCTAACTTCAAGTTGTCGCTCTTCGAAGATGACCCTTTCCCCCACCTCCTGATACGCCCCCCCCCCCCATGACCGTCTGCCTTAGCGCCTGCACCACTTCCCTGGGGCCTGCTAAAACTTCTTGCACCCCCACCCCCCGGCAACCTGTTCCTCCACCGCCATGCCCAAAGCTTCCCCCCCCCCCTGGACCCCTCTGTGAACCCTCCCTTCAAACTTGAAATCATGAACCAAACTTGTGCTTCCCCCCAATACCCCCTTCCCCACACCCTGCAGTGTACAACCTCCCTCCTCTCCCCCAGGACACATATTGCTAACAATACCTGCTACCCCCCCCATCCCTAACATTACACACA
>NC_092859.1:120927763-120928205 GCF_032062135.1 Pyxicephalus adspersus | reverse complement strand
ATTTAATATATTTAATGCATTTATTATCATGTAACCCACAGTATTATCCTGACCCTCCCCCCCCCACAACCCATAACATGCATGTTATTACATACCCATTGAGGGACAGCTAGTGACATGACTATGGACTTTGTAAAGCACTACGTAATATGTCTGTACTGTATAAATATTAGTTAATAATATTATTATACAGACAGTAGGGGGCTTCCTGCAGCATCCTCCTCAATAGAAAATTGAGGCATCTTGTGTTCCGCCGCCGTTCCATCTTGGAACACAAGATGCCGGCCGGCTTCTTACCTGGTCCCGCTGATTGTCCCACGTCCTTCTCGTTCCAGCGCCGGATGATCTCTGAAGCGAGAAGCCGTCTGGCGGAGAAAAGAAAAAACGGACGGCTCCTCCCTGCGTGCGTGATGACGTCGGCGCGTGTGCGGGAAATTCAAAT
>NC_092859.1:120898908-120926853 GCF_032062135.1 Pyxicephalus adspersus | reverse complement strand
AGGTCTACAATTTAAAAAAAAATTTCATGAAAAACAGTGGATCACTTTTGGTACAGAAATCTAGACCTCAGTGTAACGCTCAGGAGGTTAATAATAATAATAATAATAATAAACAGCTATAAAGCCCTTTAGCTAAATAGCACATATTACACAGCAATGTACAATAAATAGGGGTAGCAAATGACAGATAGATACAGACAGTGACACAGGAGGAAAAAAGGACCCTGAACAGAAGAGCTTACAATCTAGGAGGTGGGGGAAGCAACACACAATAGGATAGGAGATTTGTAGTGGTGGGAAGTAGTGAGGGTTTTAGGAGACAGAAGAAGACTGGTAGTCAAGTTTGAAAAAATGGGTTTTAAGTGCTTTTTTAAATGAGCAGAAAGTAAAAGCAAGCTGAATAGGTCAAGGAATACCATTCCAGAGAGTCGGTGCGGCTCTAGAAAAGTCTTGCAGCAGTGCATGTGATTGGATTATGAGTGAAGGAGTCAGTAGTAGGTCATTGGAAGAGAGCGGCTAGGGGAGTTGTTTTCCACCAGGTCAAAAAGGTAGGTTGGACAAGAACTGTGTGGGGATTTGAAGGCAAAGCACAGGATCTTGAATTTAATTCCCAGGTGCACCTGTATATAGATTTAGACTTTTCTTTAATATGTTACCAGATTAATAAAAACAATATGCAAGTGTTTTGTGGGCACTTTGCATGTACAGGACATGAAATCAGTGGAAGCTTTGTTTCAGATTAAGTGGATGGAAAAATTGCTGGCAAAACTAAAACCCACAAAAAAACTCGCAGTCTTTCTTTCTAGTTCTTCTAGTGCTAAAGGAAAAACTGGAAAAATATTCATTTTATTATTTTTTAAATAATTGAGCTTAACAAATTTAAATTAAAAGTTGCTTAAAATAGGCACTTTTTAGTCAATGTTTTTATAATAAAAATCTGAATATTAAAAGTTAAGATTTTTATGTAACTAGTTTTTATTATGTGTGGGCATCACAGAATGTAATAATTGGATAACACATTTCAAAAAATAATATTAAAAACGTGTATTATATACATTATAATATTTATTATTACCACTAAAATCTCACTACAGGATAACCAATAAAGTTAGCCCAGCACCTGAAGAATTCTGAATGTTTCCCATGGGTTAATGCACTTGAGAATGAGACTAAAAATATTTTATTGGATGAGTTTGCCTTTATTTTTAGATTTGATCCTAATTTTTTATTTGGTTTGGAAATATTTTAGGCACTTACTATGTTCCACACATGCTGTTTTTCATTAATTAAATCCATTCAATGTACATACTTCTTTATTACACTGATTTTTATGCATAAAGTTAACAGTTTACAGCTTGTCTGATCTGAGGTTTTTTTTACATAAAAATAATTTTTCAAATGTTTTTTTAACAACATTTAACTTCGACAGAATGAAATTTTAAATAATGATCATGTTATCAAATGGCCAGCTTTAATGTGTATGAGCAAGATAAGGAAATATTGCTCCTTATAAACACATATTTTTTATATTTCCATCCATTTAGAAAATTGAATCATGCTGGCTTTTTTTAAAAACTCTCTGGGGATTGCATTTGCAAGATATTCCCACCAGAATTTCCAGTTCTGCCCATCTGCTGGTATAACACTTCCCCAATGGATTCTCTGCAGAGTAAAAAAAGGATATAATTTAGGAGCACAGCTGCAAGAGAGAAATGCACACTCATTTGTCAGCTAAAGGGAAAAAGGAAATAAAAAACCCTGCATGCCCTTAGACTTTCCAAGTCATACCAGAAGCCACAGTAAACTCACTAGAGCCCACCAACAATAAAATATTAATTCTGGTTTGAGCTGACAGTTAATGTCCTTTACAAAACCAAATACAAATTATATATTAACCACATATCAGCTATGATGTTACTTTTTTCCACCGGTAAAATATATGTAGGCAAACAAGGTATTCAAGTTAGCCTCCTTGTTTTCCAAAAAAGTTGTATTCCAAAAGGCTGAAATCCATATAATAGCACTGCTCATTTGTTTCCATTTCAGAAAAAGTACACTTTTATGGTTTTTGATAATTGGCAATTGATGACATCTGTAATCTATTAACCCCTTATGAACATCTAACTGCCCTTTTTTGGAAAACTTTGCTGGAATGATTATAGAGAAGCTAAAAGGAAGGTATGTGTGGCCACTGGCAATCCGCCAACTGAGAATTACCAGGGGGTCTGATTAAAGCCTAACTTGAGAAATTACAAAATTATCTTACAGTGGGGCTTCCTATGCACTTCAAAGGTTAAATGTTGCCAGCCTAGGGCTTGTTCATATTATGTGGAGTGTAATGCAGTACTTCACTGCACAATGTGTCCAACAGACATGGTGATTAAACACTGCATAAAAGGAAATGTTTGAAGTTCTCACTAAGGAACCAATTTCTGCCCAATTCTGTGCCCTGCCCCACTCAATGTAATAAATGCTGTCAGTGTCACAAGAGACAGTAGCTGTGGTGGCTGTGAGTTGTGGTATAACAAATGGCCACCGTATATGTTACAGTGCAAACAAAACCTGGGGAAATATGAAAATGTACTTCTACTTACCTTATCCCTCACTCCCACAGGCTTTCTCACCCATGGCTCTCTAAAGCCTCTTCTCTTCATCCATAAGTTACAGGCCACCAACCATCAGAGTGTACACTAAGGGCCATTCACATTCCAAAGCTTCAGAGGTAAAGAGGAGAGTCCTGGATAGTGGCGAAGTGAAGGATAAGATAAATATAAGTGCATTTGGCCCTTGCAGTAAAGGGAGAACACCACCGCAAGTGAAACTTTGTTATTTACCTAGAGTTAGGCTTTCAATTAAACGTAAAGTAGTCTGGTAAAACAATGTTACACCTCACAAGTGTATTGGCAGCTATGTTAAAGTCTAAAGCCAAAACTGTTTTTTTTTTTTTTTTTGTATTGGGATTTTTATTGTTTTGGGGCTTTAAAACCCACATATTCTATCCAAGATTGCAAAAGTTTTTTCTTTGGAGTTTTTGAGTGTATATAAACAAGTGATTGCTGCTAGCTCAATGACATTCAATAAAAACATATCTCTCCGGGCCCCTCTTCTTTGACTCCAGTAATTGACTGCCCTGCCTTTGAACCTGAGCTAACTGATCAGGTGTTCCAACAATGGATCGAAATTCAACAATATAGAGCCAAAGATTTCATATCGCAGGAAGAATGGAATGTTTCTTCACAACATTCTCAATCAAGCTCGCCCATTAGGGCTATGGCATTCTCTGCAACTATAAAGTTTTCTTGCCTCACAACCTTCACCACTAACATTGTGTAGCCTATTACCGGAATTTGAAAGGTATGTTATGAAGAAGGATCAGTCCAGAGTTCTCTTTATGCTGCCTACGCAATATTAAATGATGACCCTTATCCTCATAATCACCTGCCACAATCAATGAAATAAGTGCACTATTGCTTTTCCTCATAAGGCCTCCATTTCCAAGCTATACATTTTCAACCGACTGGTACAGGACTCCTGATGTCTTACATAGAATTTTCCCATCTGTATCAGGGGTTTGCTAGAGGTGCCAAACTGAACTAGGGACCATGCTCCATATTTTTTGGGCATTCCCTAAATTGGCTTCTTTGGCAGAATAATTCGCTTTTATAGATTTTTCATTTCTGTGACTATGAGACCCATCCCCTCTCTTTTTTCATCCTAACATTTTGTCTCATAAAAGTTATCAGAAATCTCTACTTATGCATTTAGTTAGGCCTGCATTTCTTCAAGTCCCTCTATTCCCTCCAGATCACAATGGTGTGCCAGAAACAAAGGGGGTATACACATGGAACATCTGACCGCATAATTGAGGGGCTCCTCTGCACAGTTCAATAAAACCTAGATCTACTGTGTGACTTTGAAACACTCTTCAGAATATAAATTGGTTTTAACCAACCTTTGTCTCTGTCTTTTGTGTGACTTAATGCTGATCTGATTATTTATATACTTTTTCAATTGTTCGCTTTTGGTTAGTTTTGTGTTCATTTTCTGCTCCCCTATTCTAATTCTCTCCCTCTTGTTTCCCTCACTTTGGTCCTATCTTGAGTTTTGGATATGTCTCCCTACCTCTTTTATCCTATAAAAGTTTATGGAATGGTGTTTACTTCTAGCTTATTGAGAATTTGCTTTATGTTCTAATTTCCATTGTTACAATTATTGTTGATTCTCTCAGAATGGCACTCATTTTCACTTTTTTAATTAATATTATTATTATTATTATTATTATTAATAATAATATTAAACAGGATTTATATAGCGCCAACATATTACGCAGGGCTGTACATTAAATAGGGATTGCAAATGACAGACAAATACAGACAGTGATACAGGAGGAGAGGACCCTGCCCCGAAGAGCTTACAATCTAGTAATTATCTCTTTTGATTTGTGTTAAGCTGCGTACACACTTCCAATTTTTATCGTTCAAAATGAACGACGAACGATCGATTGGGCAAAAATCGTTCGTAAAAAAAGTAACCAACGACGCCGACGAACGAGGAAAGTCGTTGGAAATGAACGACCGGACCGGCGGATCGGATTGGACGACGATCGTTGACCATCGTTCGTGTGTACGATCGTTCATTGATCGTCCATGGTCTGAGCATGCGTGATGAACGAACGTTCCTGTGGTGCACGTAACTTCCTGTATCGTTCAAACGATCGCATCTATTGTGTGTACAATATCTACGAACGATCGTGTCGTTATCTGTATGTACAGGATCGGTGCTATACGATCGTTCGCAGATATCGTGCAGGATCGTTCGTCGTTCGGTTACCAACGATAATAATTGGAAGTGTGTACGTAGCTTAAGTCTTTTTTCAGAAAGACATGTTTGTACACTTTTCTTACTTTAAAGAATATATATTTAAAAAAAGCCATATACTGTATCTGAGTCTTAAACGTGCTCACTAAAGATTTGTATAGCTGTATGCAGGTAACTACCATACAAAAAAAAATACATAACTCAAGATCACAGCAGGCTATGTTATTTATAGCTAGACCCTTTTTTCCAGATAATTTCACCTTTACTTCAGACAAGGAGATAATGTCCCTTTTAGTGCAAACTTTCAAATACAGTCTGAAAACTCAGGAATTTCACTAACAGTTTACACTCCTGAGACTTTAACAGCTGACACTCACTTGATTTTATTTAGTTTAATTCAGCAGAGATTAGAATGTGAGAGAGACAGCTTATAATAGGGGGTTTTGAAGGATTTCACTAGCTAACCACTGACTCCTTTTTTGGGAATACAGATTCAAATAGATGTTATCTTATTTCTCTAAGTCTAGAGGTATTAATGCCTCATTTCCACCCCAATCTGACCTGCTTTGACAGTAATCGCCATGTGATGCCTTTCATGGGATACTAATACTGAAAAGAAACTGCTTTCCTAAATGCAACTTTTAAACTATGATGTCTTTTGTACCAGTACTTATAGAATGATGATGTAATAAATAAAATAAATACATTTAAAAATTTGGAAGGTTATCATTTTAAAGTTATTATCTCTAATTAAAAAAACTTTACTCCAGAAAACTTTATACCCATGCATGCCCATAGACAGTTTAATAGTGTATCTCCTTGTTTTTGGGGGGTTTTGTAGGAAAGGGTTGAACTTGCTGTCCAGGGCCTCGTTTGGGAGATTCACCCCCCTGTATTGCTGATTATTGTCACCAAGATAAAAGAACTGAGGGCAAATCCAACATTTTTCCAGGGAATTCTGCACACTTTCGTAGATTGTCAATAATTTGTTGTTGTGTCTTTGGGACAGGAAGTGAAGGAGTGATATACATAGTAAAAATGTTAAACTTCCCTACTTAAAAAAAAAACCCTAAAACAAAAAAAATCTTGGCTATGTAGTATTGTTTAATGAAATGAAGGTTGTGAAATGTAGGTTCCTAAAATACTCTTAGCTATGAGTTCCCAGTGGACAGCACATCAGCAGAGACTTAATGCTATCTTCTCTGCTATAGCATTTTATTCAAACCTTCCTCCACAGCAGAGCATGGCTATCAAAGTTCACTTTAAAGTGGAAGTAAACCCAAAACCAACCCAAAACAAAAAAATTACACTAGCCTTCAATTCTGAATATCCGTCTATCCGTCAGGAGGTTTCTTCCATCAGGTCCTGCATCATCACAGTATCCGTCTTCGGCGCAGAGGGAACGCCAGGTGCTGCCATCTTCCCTCTCTTTTTCCGTGTTTTTCTTCCTACGTCACCTGATCTTGCACTGCACAGGCGCGAGATCGAGTGACGTAGATTGGGGAAGTACTTCCTGATCTCACTGTGCATGCGTGAGATTGGCAATTTTTTTCCGTATTGATGAAAGGGCTCTCTCTGCGCATGCTCTGTGCTTCCATTCATTCTTGATCACCTGAGCGATCAAGAATAAAGGTGTGGTGCTCTTTTTTTTTTTTTTTTTTTTTTAAGCGCGTTGCACTTAAAAAAAACACTAAGAAACAAAATTTTTATCTACCCTTTTATGTAAAGTAAAAATTTTGAGTTTAGGTACGCTTTAACTATGATGCAAAAATGGTGACTACGATGTGAAGGATATCCTAGAACTTAAAAAAAAAAACTGTTGACCAACCAATTAATTGCAACAAAAATTTCAATAGTGCTGTCACTTATATATGATTCTCTATAATATTCCTATTCACTCCTCACTAGCAGCTACATAAATTATTTGAGTTGAATTTGCGGTCCTCAATTCAAGTGTGTTAACATGTATTGTGTCACATGGTAATATACATTGCATTAAGACAACTGGTTGCCAACACCCAAGGATAGACCAAATGGTGTTTATGCACCATTGCATTACTTTGAGTTGTGCTAATCTGTAACACAAGTGCATTTAAGCTGATTTGGGATGTATTGGAATGACCTACTGCACTAAATTGCCTAGTGTAAACATACCACTTCTAAGAAAAAAAATAAAAACATACTACTACAGTGTGCTTTACAAGTGAATTATGTTTCTGATCAAGTGTAATGAACTTCCTTCTAATACTGAAAAAATGAAGGAGAATATGGTCACGTGACCTGGCATCACCACTGGACTATGGCTGGCTACCATTTTAGAGACAGGAACTGTGTTGTCACTGTATTAAGGATGTGTTTGAATAAGGACCTCAGTGGCAGTATCACCAAATATTATTTAAATAAAAGCTTCAAATATATCTAATTCAATTAAAACAAATTATTTTCAAAAAAACTTTTGAAATTATTATGCATGTTAAAGTTTATATGATATTTGAATTACTAGAATTATAAGAATCCTTACCAATAGTGATATTCCTGGGGCTAAGCTTTTCTCTTTATGGTCATTGAAAATGGGAGAGTTCAAGATGAAATGACATTTTGAGCCATTTTGGGCTACTATTGAAATTTTAGTTTAAATAGAGATGTAGAAAACCAAGACACATCAAAATAAAATAATAGTATGAATATTGTTGTACATTCTTGCCTATAAAGCTATGTGCATCTTTTCTTTTTTCATTCACAAAACTTTCTGTTTGAGTTCTGCACAGTGCGGCACTTCAAAATGTGCACTTAGAGTATGTTTTTTTAATTAAAGCAACACAACCATACCTTACCTGATAAATATGTCCCTAAATGTCATTGGATTTTGGATGTATTAAAAAATTACTTTTTTCAGCCAGCCATTATGAGAATGAGATATACTGTAAAAACATCTTCTGGATTATATCTGTCTTTAGTGTTTCTGGCATTTCATCAATATCTGCAGCATGGTCTGTTTGACCACAACAAAGAATAATCGGCATACTGTATAGCTTTATACCAATCAATAATTTTAATAAACTGTTTATGATAAGATCAAGATCCCATTGTAAGCATGGAACTTTAAAATAGGCAACAATAATAATACTCCAAATTTAAAAGTCATTATAATAATGATTTTTTTATAATAAATTTGGCAGGTGAAGATTGCTTATTTGCATGTGAGAAAATATGTGTATTGTTTAAATTGTTGTGCTTAAAGTGCCTGATTGGAACCCTAAGAATTCACCTTCCAGGTAGCTCACAAGTGCAACTGACTGTCCATGTTGTGAAGCTGCAGTGTTGCAATAATATAACCACATGATTTCAATGCCAGAGCTACAGCAGCATGCAATAGTGCAGTACTGTCATCTGTGAGATAAGTTTGCCAAATGGTTGGTAGGTCAGCCTAAAGGTGCACAAATTATATGTGATGTAAGAGCCAAAATTACAAACAAGGTTAATTTATTGGGTGTCTGACATATTTGGTGCAGCTCACCATTATCAAGACAGTCAATACATTATTTTTTTTACAAATTTGACTCTTTTGATAAAATCCTGTGTAATTGTTAAACTGCTAAATTGTACATAATTGTAAAAAGCTGTCTGCTTTCTAGATGATATTAAAGGATAAATTCCAGACTTTTAGTTTTGAGGCTTTCTGTATGTGGTACCACTAAATCAGTGGAGGGCACGTTTTGGTTAAAATGGAGAAAAACTGCCAGCAATATATTTCAAAATTATGATCCACAGAAACATTAGGATGTTACTCTTACCAGTAAAATCGTTGCAGTTTAAATTGAAGAATGATTGTAGAAAAATACAGCCATAGAGGTAAGGATGATTTTTGCCTAAACAATACATGGTATTCACAGGTACAGGGATTTCATTTCGGTTTTAATGCTTTTACTTTACTTTTAATGAACATAATAAGATACCAACCATAAAGCAAACAAACAATGTCTTATATCTGCTTTCCCTAATGTTATTGGCAGGGCTCCCAAAACTTTCCTTTTGTTGGTTGATACCCCTTGAACCTTTTACATCTGTTCAGCCATTGCCAGCATCTATAAAACTGTCCTTTACTGTGCCTGTCCATGTGTTCTGTTTTACTCACACACTTGTAAGCCACCGAGACTTCCCAGAACTCTCCTTCCATTCTCTTCTCATCTTCCAATGACTATTTAAGGCAAGCATTATCAAGAAAGTTTAAACAAAACACAGGACCTCTCCTCCTTTAAACTTAAAAATAACTAGTGAGCCATGAACAAGAGTAAACAGATGTAAATCAGAGAGTAGAGACATTGAAGTCAATGTCTGGAAACAGACCTGCACCTCTAGCCTGTAACACCTATTACAATAAATCACATCAAGCTTATACATAAAAAAGTCATGTGGTTAATAGTATTAATTATAAATGCCTAAAACCTTTTTCAAGAAAAACTTAGTCTGTAAGTTAGTCTCCATACAGGAACAAAGATACATTTATGATATTACATTAAACATATAGGCTAATTCAGCAGAGCAGTGCAATAATTTTTTAAAACTGACCTATAGCAGCAACTGGATTTCAAAGTTTTATAGGAATTCCAGTGGAAGATAAATTGCAGTGGGTGTTTCTTATGGTTTACTGCTCTTAGATTGCTCTGTATCGTCTTAAAAAAGGCCCAAAGATTCATATATGTTATCCAGCATAGGCATTGCTGGTGTGACATTTGGTAAAAAAAAATATTCTGAATTTATGTGATGACTACATCATTTTTCATCATTTTTCATTAAGTTCAGTTGATATATTAAGTACCCACATTTCAATATATCTTAAATATATAGGCAATCCATACATACAGATTTTTTTTCTACAGTTCACTTTGTAAAATACTGATTTTATGTACTATATTTACTGTGAAGAGCCTACAGATATATGTCTGTTGTTGGAAATGTACTTGGTGTGAGATGTTTGACAAAGAATGTTCAGGCTGCAGATATGTACTACTTTTGTAGTTATTACAAAGAATGTCCCTATTACAGATAGCTAAAAAGAGCTTTGGTATCAAGCTACTGACTCTGCCAAGTGACACTGGCCATGAAACTATGTGGTCACCATCACATAGGAGGTCAATCAGCCAGGGTTCAAGGAACCCCTAGCAACCTCTGAAGGTAACCTAGGATTACACAGAACCCTGGTTGAGAATGCTCTACAGGCACCAATACTTGTATCACCAGGAATAATATTTTAGCCTTATATACAGCCTTATATAAGGCTGTAAACTGCATATTTTGTGGGCTATCTAAAAATCATGTGATCGAAGAACAAGATCATTATGGTTTTCTGTCATTTCTAACCTTTTTTTTAAGGAAATACCATTACTGGGTAATTGTAAAACAGTGACAACCAATACACTACTAATCATTTTTATAACGCGAATAATCAAGGTGCCTATTCAATTCTATTTTATTAATTTTAGCCGAAGGTGTTTTCTCCAGTGCTGTTTGCTCCATATGGAATATTGTCCCCTATGACTATAGTTACTTATTTAGGCTTATTATACTTGCTGGTAGTTAGTGCATCTATTTCCAATGCTTGCTTTCTTTCTTTGTTCTCCATGTTTGCCTCTTCACATTCCTATTTAAAAAACAAGGTCAGTTTCCCAATGCTTTTCACTCCTCACATCTTCTCACCTAATGTAAGTCAACATCTCTGTCTCACATGCTTCTTTCTTTCATCTTGAACTCTCCCAATCAATAGAGTAACCTCTTCTAGAACCATGCTTCATTTCCCCACTACTTCAGCTCCACCTCACTAAATCCCTGTCATTACTTGCTTGGGTGAGCACACACTGGCAGCTGAAAACACAGATATTTTTCATCTATCATCTCCATAGACCAAGGAGAAATATAACTTTGTATTGATGATCAACACATTTTATCTAGTGCATTTTAATCCAATCTCAATTATACATTTCAAACCTACTATTAGTTGTCAATGTGACCACAAACCATTTTAAATAACATTGCATATCCAGAAGTAAACCATGTAGTAGGAGGCTTCATACATATCAATATATAGATTTTTTAAAAGTGTACTTCATTAGGGCTAAGTTCACACTGGTGGTCTCGTGGTGATTCCCAGTAGGGCTGACAGCCTGCCAGCTGAAAATTAATATTATTACACAGTATTTATATAGCACCATCATATTACGCAGTGCTGTACAAAGTCCATAGTCGTATCACTATCTGTCCCTCAAAGGACCTCACAATCTAATGTCCCTACTATAGTCATATGTCATTAATGTAGTCTAAGGTTTATTTAGGGGGAAGCCAATTAACCTAACTGCATGTTTTTGGGATGTGGGAGGAAACCAAGAGTACCCGGAGGAAACCCACGCAGACACGGGGAGAACCTCTGATAAGCAGCAGCCATTGCTATACTCATTCAAAGCTGAATAAGCATGCAAGTGCTTTTGATTAGTGGTCATTGGGTGGTCATTAACTGCCCCAAACTACTTTCATTCTTTCTCTTTGCATCACAGACGAGATACTATTTGAATTATCATCCCAGTGGCCATGATTACTATCGGTTACTAAATTAAATACAACAAAAAGGTACTATTACTTCCTATTATATAACAAAGTTGACATATATTTCAAATATTATTATTACCTTGTATTTATATAGCGCCAACATTTTAAGCAGCGCTTTAAAATGACCTTAGTCATGTCATGTCGCTAGCTGTCCCTCAACGCGGCTCCCAAACTAATGTCCTTACCATAGCTAGATAGATAGCGTCCTGACCATGGTGCCCTTAATATATAAGGATATTAGATTAAATTTGATTAGGTTAGTATATTGTCTGGTTAAAATGTGTAAAAATCAAAACTTAACATTATTTTAACCTTTACCACTACAGAAACGCATAAAATAAAGTGTAAGAAAAGGATAATTAATATACTAAAGATGTAAGAAGGAAAATAAATCACTAAAGCATAGAGATACTTTCCCGTACCTAAAAAGTAGTTATTTCGGCAACATGGAAAGTAAATTTTAAACACTTGCTGATATCAGGATTACCTTTTTGTTTTTAGTGTTTAGTGTTTTTTAGTTCATGAAAAATATTATTCAAATTTCACATCGCAGTCCTTTTCTAGGTGAAGAAACACTTTTAAGATGGTCCAAAAAGACATTGTAAAGCTACAGATATTTAATCTGAATAGTACATTTGATACAAGACATTTAATAAAAGAACTGAGATAAAAAACTGATTCTTTTCATTTAACTTTAGGTATTTGACAAATTGTACAGTAAGTTTTCTCTACTGTAAAAAAACCTTATTAAAAAAAAGTATCTGCCAAAATTAGACCTTAAATAATCAATTGTCATTCAACATTCTTCCCAAACATCAATTGAAAATGACCAATAAAAAAAACTTTTTTCAATGTTTTCTTTAAATTTATCAAAATTGTTGGATGGTACATGAATATTATAAAATATATTTGCATCTATAAATAGGTCATCAATCAAAGTTGTTAAATTTGCCTAGCTTTACAATCTGAAAAAAAAAAAACATTTATTACATATAAAGAACTTGCAAAGAAAACATCATATGTCTGTATGTAATGGTGTTAGATCTTGCCAGATTATTGTCATTATTTAAACAATTGCTTTGTTATATCTTACAGCAAATGTAATTTGAATATATTTTTTCAAGGTTTACTGTGAAATTTATTTTGTTGCTAAAAAAGTCTTATCCAAGTCAACTTCATCAACTGCAAGGATTTTAGAGACTGTCCACTCCACCACACATGCTGCACATTTTGAATTATGTACTAAGCAAGAGGTCTTACTTTACCTATAAATACATAATAAGAAGCATTACATCTCTTTAGATATATAATATCTGACAAAGCATGATTGACATCACAAAGGGTGAGCTGTCAGGAAGATAAAAAGTAAACAGTTTCAAGACAAAGGGATAAGCATTTTAAAATCTTACTCATAAAGTACAAATTTCTAAAAATTACCTATGCACATTCTTTACATCAAGTTAACATTAGGTAAACAATGACATTCAAATGTTTTTTGGACTCTCATCTTATTTATTAAGCGAGTAAAGGGCAAAGGCAAACCTTTCCATTAATGTGTCCGGAATTTCTGTCTTAATCTTTTACCCATGTTGTGCAAGTGTACTGCAACTTTGCACTGAAATTTTGCCTTCAGCTAAAAGAAGTGGTGTTTACAGACAGAAGTTATTAGCTACTACAATGTCAAGTATATGCATATCAAGCTGTAATGAAATATAGGTCTTAATGTTTCTTAAATATGTATACCTAGAAACAAAAATACTTGAATACAAAGATGACAGTTATCTTGCTGAATGATCTACTATTACATGGGAAAATGTTTTAATTATTGTTGCAAGACACCTGTAAAGAGAGACCCAGAAAAATAGATAAGGAAAGATAGGTGCAGGGGGTGCATGGCAGGGTGGCAAAGAAGCCAAGTAGTTAGGGATTTAGGAAAGTGCTGGTAAGTGAAACGGGAGAGTGCTGATTGGCTAGGGGTGGAGGAGAAGTGATAATGGAGCGAGGGTGAAAGGAAGGTCATAAATAGTTAGGGCTGGGAGAAGGAAAGTTTTCTTGCTCACTCTCTTTTTTTTTTGTTCTCCTATTGGTCTTAATGTTTCAGGCTGCTGAGTTTTCTGGGTTAAAGCAGTGCTCTTGGTTGTGCTGGAAGGTAGGGGACCCATCTTTGGTATTGTGTCCTCTGAATTGGAAAGTAAATGGTAAAAGGCAAATTGTGGCTAGGCCTATGAAGGTTTTGTGTAGGAATGAGTAGTGTTGATGTTCGAAGTCGGGTTGTCCTTATATTTGACCCAAATATGGCTGTTCAAATTAGCATAGACCCAACCCGAAAAGCATGGGATTCGATGGCGCAAATTTGTGTGTAAAAAAATGTGTTAGAAAAAAAAAAATTATGTTAAAGTAATTTTTTGAATGTGTGTGATTTGTGTAACTAACTTTTATTTTTTACAGGTTATACCACAATAACAGGATGATTCCCAATGCTGTACAGCCATGGGAATCCTCCATTCAGTGTGGGACCCCGGGGCACTAGAGGGTAAATGGGGACAAGTCTCCCAAGTCATCACCCCTACTGCTCTGTGATTGGCTGAGGAATGGTAAACCCTGATGACAGCTTAAGCGTCATTAGGATTTTTCTTTCCCCAGCCAATCACAGAGCACTAGAGGTGAATGAATGAGGAGACTTGTCCTCATTTAGCCTCTAGTGCCGGGGATCTTCTCAATGAATGCAGCCACATTCATTGAGAACGGTGTGCGATCTGTGGCACTAGAGGTTATTTAACCTATAGTGCTGGGGATCTTCTCAATAAATGCGGCCGCATTCATTGAGAAGATCCCCAGCACTAAAGGGGACAAGTCTCCCCATTAGTGCTAAAGGGGACTAAAGGGGACAAGTCTAAAGGGGACAAGTCTCCCCATTCAAAACCTCCAGTGCTCTCTGATTGGCTAAGGAAATCTTTTGAGCCAACTTGTTCAATATTTGTATCTACATGCGTTATATGGGGTAAAATTGTGAGGGGCTTGGCAGCTGGGGGAGACAGTAACCTGGGGCCTCTGGGCTACCCTGGTCAAAAGAAAAATGTATAAGCTGTCCTTACTGACATATGCGTTTAAAAAAGTTAGTGGCTTGGCTGTCACAATAATACAAAAAAAATATTTATGTGTCCATTCCAGAACAAATGTGCAAGAGTTCAAATTTGATATGGGTCAGTTAGACTAAGTTCAAATGGACCTTGAGGCAGTAGTGTGGTTAAAACTTTTTCATGAACCGCACCTGTGGTTAAAAATGTTACATCTAACACACAATGGGGCTGTCAAATGTTCAATAAGAACTAGAGCATCAGTTGGGGCAGTCTAGCAGCTGACAAGGTGTCAAGCACTGCGATACTCCCTAAAACGTCTGTTACCATTGCCCATATGAACTTAGAAAAGCCAAACTTAAAGCGAGCACTAAACTTATTTTAACTTAACTAAAGACTCAGACATGAGAGCTGTCACAGGCCCAGAAAAGATTAATATTCTTCTGGTTTTCTTTTTCACCATTTTTGCCGTCAGCACTGTACAATATAGAGAACAATATGGCCAAACCCCAGGAAAAAAAAGAGAAAGAGATATATGCTTCATGTATTATGATCACACAGTATTTATATAGCACTTTAAGTTTATATTATGCAGCACCTTAAAAAGTCCATAGTCACGGTACTAGCTGTCCCACAAAGGGGCTCACAATCTAACATCCCTACCATAGTCATATGTCATCACCGCAGTCTAAGAACAATTTTGGGTTAAGTCAGAGAACTTGGAGAACATGCAAACTCCATGCAGATAGTGTCCTGGCCAGGATTTGAACCTGAGACCTAGTGCTGTAAAGGCCAGAGTGCTAACCTTTGAGCCACCATGCTGCAATAAACATCTTTACATTTCTAGGCACTTTAATTTTATTTCAATCATTTCATTAATTTAGAAATAAACGATGAACTAATGGAAAAAATAAGCTCTTGCATAAGGTCAGTGAAGCACTGTTTGTTGTCTGTCCTATAAGATTCTAGACAGCTAATCCTGGAATGCGATATTCACAAACATGAAGGATGCCTTCTCTATACTCAGTGTAGACTGCAGAGATGCAGAATGTAAACAAAACAATGTTTAAACTGGTTTCTGATGTTAGCTTTCAAAGGACAGAGAAAAAATGGCAGAGGTATTAGGGTTATATTTGCAAACTTAGTTGTTGGCCTTGAATATGTGAAATTACCTAATGTATTCTAAAAGTACAATTTATCCTTTTAGAAAAAAATATTTTAGAAAAAGACAATTTTTAGTATTGCCAAAGTACACAATAGCTTCCCAATGAACAAAAATGAGTAGCTGAGCTGCTGGTCTATGCTTACTTCCAATTTAATGTTGCACGGAATTAACAAAAACAGGGATGTTCTTTAACTTTTGTAGCTAAAGTACAGCTGTAGTCATTGTATGATATTAATGAGGTGCTAACTCAGAGAACATTAAATTCTTGTTTCATATACGAGGTTACAGATGTAAAGTGCAGAGTAAAACTTCTGTATGTATACAAAAGAGGATGTGGGAAAGTGCACATAGTAAACAATGGCAATAGCAGGGGGCTAAGGTTATAATAATAGTCATCCATTAGAAATGTAGCTTGACAGAGTCACAAAGGTTCAGTTTCTTTTTCTGCATTTTAATTTGTGTGCACCTATTTTGACTAATATGGCTTCTATGGCTGTTTTGGGCCAATCTTTAAACCTTCCAAAGAAATAAGCTTGACTATATGTATCAGCCTGATTTGGAGGGACTCTCCTTTTGGGGTATTAATCCTTCTATTCCTCTTTCCTCCTCAGTTACCCCTTTTTTTGTCTGATGTATAGACTGCTATAACAAAACATAACTACCAAAAGTGTAACAATACATTAAACATTAAATTCAACCATATGCAAATTGTATGCACATTGCACTGCAATAAAACTGAGCCAACACATTGTACTTACAGGTGTCCCCTCTTTGTTCAAAATGGTGGATGGGTTTCCCACTCAGTCACATTTAAAACAAACCTTTCACCTTTCAACAATTTAGGTCTGCTGTTTACATTTACAGAAGAAGGACGTTCATTTCACTTCATTCCATGTACTAGAGAGAAGGGGGGATTTTTTTTCTTCCATAACAGTAAACATAGGACCTTGCCTGTTCCTTTTTTTTCAAGGTTTTTAAAAGCACAATCTGAATACTGTCTAGTTATGATAAGCATTTTGTCCTGCAGTGCTTTTCAGAAAGCATGAGAATATTCCTAACTGTTAACAACACTGGCCCTCCCCTCAGGCACGTTGTCTTGGCATCACCTTTCATTCTGCCCTCTGATTTACCCCCCAAATTAAGAACATTTCAACATCCTGTCACTTTCACCTGCGCAACATCTCCAAAATCTGCCCCTACCTGTCCCCAGAGACCACCAAACTCCTTGTACACACTCTTATCATCTCTCGCCTGGACTACTGTAACATCCTCCTCTCTGGTATTCCACTAACCGGACTCTCTCCTCTACAAACTATTATGAAGCTGCTCTCTCCGCTCCTCCAATGACCTACTAATGACTTCCTCACTCATAACCTCATCACATGCACGACTCCAAGACTTTTTTAGAGCTGCCCCGACTCTCTGGAATGGTCCTCCTCGTCCTATTCGGCTTGCTTCTACTTTCTGCTCATTTCAAAGAGCCCTCAAAACCCATTTCTTCAAAATTGCCTACCCATGTTCTTCTGTATTTTGAAACCCTCACTACTTCCTGCCATTACATATCTCCCCTCCTATTGTGTGTAAATTCCCCTCACATCCTAGATTGTAAGCTCTTCGGGGCAGGGTCCTCTCCTCCTGTGTCACTGTCTGTATTTGTCGGTCATTTGCAACCCCTATTTAATGTACAGCGCTGCGTAATATGTTGGCGCTATATAAATCCTGTTTTTTAATAATAATAATAAGAAGAAGAATTAAAAAAAAATAAGAATATTAGAGTAGATGACTGACCCATGGCTTAAAGTGACCGGTTTAAATGTAACAAGGATGTAGATTCTACAGTACATGTAAATTTTCAGTACAATTACTGAGATGAGATCACTTTAAACAAGCCCCTAAAATCAGTGCAAATCTTTTTTACCATAATACAACATCTGAAACCTTCATTGAAATGCATTTCTTCAGATTGCTTATAATAAAATGGCACAGAAAGGAGGAACGTCTGTAAAATAACCTTGTTATTTCATGATGGGAAAATATATATTTCCATTTTAATTTTCAAATGGTACAAACATGATTGAGGCATGTCTAGTTTTTAAAAGCAAAGCCATACTGAAAGGATTATGAATCTGTAGCTACAATATTTTCTTAATCACTGACCTGGAACAAGTTTGCAAATTAAGAGTAAAGACAAACCTCATCTACATACTTGAGTCAGCAAAAAGAAAAAAAAATGGATACAATGTGGCAAATAGATACCTAAAAGTTTTGAAAGGTGTCAGTCTCCATTTCTTTAAAAAAAAGAAAATAAGGACAGAGTTTTAGTCATAAAATAATTTTTTTTCCTTTAAACTTTGTACTAGTATGTCAAAACCCTAAAATAGCTTTGCCTATATTTGTGTTTCATAGATATTTTACATTTTTCATGCTACAAAGCACTAATTTTTCATATGAAAAACATATGAATCGTAAAAGTTACTGCAATGTTGTATATTTATGAAACTGCACAGATAACAAAGATAAGATGCAAAGAAATGCTAAAAAAAATGATCATAGTTAGATTTAAGTATTGGATAAGATAAATTTAGACCACTATGGCTTATTTTACTTTGTATATAGGCTTATGATTTTTTTTTTTTGCATTTTTGCCTTCTTTTGACCTTGTTCTGGGTACAAATGTGCTTTAGAGTTTTCTAACCATGTTACCATCTTTATAATGTTGCTTTTACTCCAATGATAACTTTTGTTTTTATGAATGAACACTAAGGAGGGACTACACTAACATAAAAAACAAAACAAAAGCCTTCTTATCAGCAAGTACCAGTGATTTTGCAAACTTAAATTTGTACTAGATCTAGAAGCAACCAACTGTTGGTAAGACCTTTACCTGGGTTATTATGCACCCCCACCTCTCAGCATATACTATATTCACACATTTTTTTCATACACATTTTGAATATAGGTCATTTGTGTGTGCATTAGCCTCTTATAAAAGTGCAAACAATTAAAAAAATGTTTGTATTTTTTACTGTATCATGTATACATAAAAATGATGAAGAAAACAAATAATCAGTTCATATGGAAATATGTTCACCATAGAAAAACAAACAGAAATGAAGAAGAAGTAGAAGAGTTGTATACGATATAACATGTTATATTCAAAGCCTTATACCATGGTAAAGATTAGGTGATAATGACATGTGTTCTTTAAACTATTTTTTTTATGTTTCCTGTGCCGTCCTTACATTTCCCACTCTGTGTCTTTTCCCAAATTCTGGCTTTCGTTTCCCAGACCCCATGGTTCCACTCCCACACACATCTCTCCCTCTTCTCTCACGCTCCCAATATCCTTTTCTCTTGCTAACTGTGTCCATGTGAGTCCCTTATGCTTCCTATCTATACCTTTATGTTGCAGTAACAGCATATTAAAATATTCTGGCTGTAGGAATAACTGCACATAATTTAGTTTACAAAAGCTAAAAAAAAAAATACATTTGTATAAAAGTAAATCTATTTCAAGTTTGAATAAAGAAAAACTTTGAACTCCTATTAGGACACCAGAGCTCATTATTTGAACCACATCTTGAAACAAGTACAAGTGAATCAACCAAAATATCTAATAAATGCATCAGTGAGCATTTAGGTATTTATTTATCAATATTAGGAATTCAGGAAATATGGTCTGCAGCAGAATTAGGCATGGAAAGCTAAATCCACCAAGAACTAGGATTTGGAGATGGATATCTTCTGCTTGAATCACCCAGTGGTTTTTGTTTTATTTCATTTCTAATTACATGTTCAAATATTTTGTTATCATCACTAAAACAAATAAGTAAAAAAAAAGGAGTGAAAGATTAGAGGATATATCAGGCTTGGTATTTATAATAACATTGTATGTTTGGAAGATGAGCACACGGATTCCTAATTGGGCAACCCATGCACCAGAATGAACCAAAATTTAGACAGGTATAATTTTTTTCCAACACAACACATGTATGTTGGGAAACAAAATGTATTGCAGAGCAAACGTGTTTGGTCTAATGCAGGGGTGGTCAAACTTTTTTAGTCAGGGGCCATAACCTGAAATAAAATTTGACGGAGGGGCCGGGCCAATGGGAGAGTGGGTGGGGTTATGCCATCATGATGCTACTGAACGTGATGTCATGATGGAATAACCCCGCCCACTATCCCATCACAGGTTTAGAGCCTGCGATGGGAGAGTGGGCAGGTTGTGTTTAGTGACAGCCCGCCCACTCTAAACCACCGCCTACTCCCCTATCACAGGCTTAGATCCTGGGAACGTGTTCCGCGGCTCTGGCCGGTGCGCCCCCCTCAGCGGGGTCCTTCTTCTGACCCTGCTCCACCCAAAGTGCCGGAGAAACATCCCAATTGGGCCATATAGAGCCCACGGGCCGTAGTTTGCCCATGCCTGGTCTAATGTCATTGGAAACAATCATAAAAAGATAGTTTTCAACAGCACAAATCTGGAGTGTGTATATAGCTTTCAGGTCAGTTTATATACAGCAGATCTAAATTACAGTGAACAGTTTTACAGTTACACCTAATATAGCCATATACAGTACATTGCAAATTTTTCAATAATTAAATAAAAACTTTGAATTAATGATCAAACATTGAATGAAAAGATTGGGCAGGGCTTTTTTTTTTGTTAGCCATCATATTGAAACTAATTCATTTTTTATTTATATTCTGCAATTATTATAATATTAAGATTTAATGTTCGGATCGATCTAAATTCAGATCAGATATAGTTTCTGGGACATAGAAAATTGTAGTTGATCACCAGGAATAATTTATATCATGATATCTTTATTTAATCTGATCAAAAGCTAAATACAGATAAACATCTGAAGATCATTTACAACAACAGCTGTGTAGTTTGGAGATTTGTTTGTTTCTGTGAGCAATATATATCTTAACAAGATGTCTCATTGAATAAACAGATGGAGATAACCACTGCACTAATGTCCTGCTTGTATTACGTTTTCTATATGTTTTTTGCATTCAAACTCTTATAAAAGTGGATATAACCTGGCCTAAAACAAGGCAGTCATAGCATTGAAGTGCAGGAGCCCCATCATGCCTGCAAGTACCTGTGTTAAATTGATAACTGTTCCTGTCTGTGTCCCATTGAAGCACCTTTGGTGCTTATTCCCATGGTATACATGTGTTCTTGAATTCTGCCCTACTCAAAATTAAGTCCAAGCAGCCAACCAATCTGTTTTGGACTGCAGAAGCTCTTGTCAACACAAGTATAAGCAAAATACCATTCACAGTCTATGGCTTATTTCATTTCCCCCTCAAGTTATTATCATTATTTTTGGCAAAAAAAAAAATGGATGTTTTCTAATATTTACTAGGAACCACAGAACATAATGTATAATATATATACACTTTATATATTATACTTTCCAGAAAATTTAATTATTTAAAACATTTTAAATAATGGTGGTTATTAGTAAGAATTCGGTGTACACAAGTAATATGACATTCTTAGTTGTGTTAGCACTGTAACTTGTAGCATGTGTTAGTGTTCTCTGCGTACTTTCCTTTTTGTCTTCTGCATTTTGAGAAAAGGATTCCTGTACATAGGGGAGCATTGGAGACATTTTTCAGATTCTCAGAGCTGGCGTGGGATTAACCTGTCAGATTATAGGACATATCTGTGTTATATCTACAAAAGCAAAGCACAGCTGTTTAAAAATCCAAATAAGCATACTTATCTCCCTACGTGATAATTACCGTACAAACATGAAAGCATTAGGTATATTATTTTTTACACAAAATTACAGTGACTTACAAACTTGAGTGCTACACATGATAAGTGCAAAGGCATGTAATAAGTAGGTAAACAAATAACTTGTTGTATTTATGAAAAAGCTGTAAAATACATCAAAATATCGACACATATCTGCAGATAATCGGAGCAAACACATGGAATGGACTGGGGATATTTGACTGACTGCCGTAACACAATTACTTGCTTTCATCTACCTACTGTTGCATTTTTTTTCATGGAGTTAAAACTTAAACATATTAACAGCCAGCCAGAGTCACTGTATCCCCAATCCCTACAAGATTTAGGGAAGGATAAAACCAGGTCTGAGCTGGCTTTTCTTCACCCTTACATATGTTGCAATCCAGAATGAAGTTTGATGCAGCCACTTGTTTTAAATGTAAAATATGACAATGGGGGATTAAAATTATTGGACTCTCCAAGGACACAATCTTTGAAAGCCTCTTAGATTGTAAACTCTTTTGGGCAGTGTTATTTTCTTCTCCTGAGCTATTGTTTCTTATATGTCTGTCATTTGCAACTCCTACAGTTTAAAACCTACAGCATGATAGTCTATCTATAAGGAAACTAATTAGTGTATAATGTTTCTATATTTCTGATACCTTAAGAAAATAAAACATTCACTGTGTAGTTGTGCCTGTCTGTAGCTATGAATCTACAGGAATTTTCATTTCATTCAGTTTTTGGATTCCTGCCTATAGATTACAGTGTTACAATTGCTTGCCATTTACTTACCGTGACTATAAATTCTGCCCCTCCTCATGTACACAGAGAAGTAGATGAGATGTAGTGCAGTGTTCAAGCACATTCAGCCCATAAAACAGGTAATCTGTCCACCACTTGTTATTATACATTATCATGTTTTTTGACATGTGACAAAGATCCAGTAACTTCCTTTTGTCATTAAGGGCAGGTGCACACCTGCCTTTTAGACGCATCATTTTGCACGGCTCCCTGCGGCGCACTCAAAGAGCAGCTCAAGTTCAAAAAGAACCAACGCCTGCACACGTGACAGCTGGTGGCAGTGAGTAGTACTAGTACCATTTACCACAGACCCCACTCATTCCCTACATATGTGTCCCCAAGCAGCGGTTCTTGACATTAAGAAAGGAGTAAACGCAACACAACCTCATTGCCAGTGTGAATTCAGCCTTACACTACCAATACAACTAGTTTGCACCCCAGTTTTGTCTTTCCAAAGTGTTGGTATACTAAATACACTGTGCAAAGAGGTCTAGAATACTTTTCATCTGCATGCTTTATTGCTATCTTTTATTTACATTAGCACATACTAATAAACAGACACCTACATTTTGAGGTGCTTTAGAGGCATCTGATTAGTAGTCGATGGACCCCTATGTATCTTGAAGACACCCCCACTGCCAGCATTGTAACTGGGTTTGATATCACTTACAATGGGGCAAAAGTGGTATTAACATTTATATTCTAGAACAGTGGTCGCCAACCTTTTCGGTCCCGCAGACCACTAAAATTACCGGCTCCGGATCGTGTATGCACAGGGAGCCGGGAGTCACTCAAAGGTGGAGAAATCTCCCCCATAGTGACGTCATGATGCCAGAACCTCAGGGGAACCCACCCATTTCCCTGAGTCTGCCATTTGTACGGGGGACATGGTCCACTGCTCTGCTGGTGTGTCCCTCCAGTGGGGTTCTTCTCCTGACCGCGCTAGGGCGCACATCGGCCAGAACCACGGACCACCAAAATTCTCCCGCACACCACCCGTTGGCGACCGCTGTTCTAAAATATTTCTACTTCACTTGTCAATGCCTCTATGATAAAAACTAAATATAAACATAGCAGAGAGAGTTGAACCATGGTAAATTGCTATAGCAATTGTTTAGACCTGGAGCCCAAAGGATAGGACCTCGTCACTAAAATCCCAAAACCATTAGTGGATTTTCTAAAATATCATCTACCAAGCAATGAGAGCTCATTCACACTGACCAAGTTAACATTCATTTTAATGCCGGAATTTAAGGTAATGAAAAAGTAAAAAATGAATCTGATATGCTGCATTTCATGTGCATTGTTCTACATGATTCTATTTTGGTCATTTGAATTGGATCCTTTCCAAACACAACACAGTGCAGTTACTAGAATGCATGTTTTTATTTACTTGATTAAAAGTATTTGTTTATTAGTTATTATTCCTATCCAACAATGTGAATTCAACCATCTATTTCTCAACTTTTTATTTTACATCACAAAGGGAGAAGGAGCATTTGAACCTATTTGTCATTTGAACCTAGAGTGGGCTCTGGGTGGGGAGGAATATGCCACCTGGGGATAGCACTAGTAGGATTTGTTGGGTTGTTGACACAGGGTGTTGATCTTCCATCATTCAGACATTGATCTTGGTAGGACCTCCAGTCAGTGACACATACTGGTCACTATATAGCTACCTGCTCCATGTTCAGACCTGCAATAATAGAATCTGGCACAGAGATGTCTTACAGTACTGATTTCCTTTGTAAAGTGAACAAACGATGAGGGTGCAAAGAAGTCATTGTTGAAAGACGTCAAATGATAAGTAAAAATAAACCACTTGCCTCCGAACCTTTGGTGATTGAGAAGAGGGGCATTTCTTAGCTCAAAGTATGTAGACAAATAACACAACCCTTTCCCATCCCTATTTATCATAAAAACAAGTGCTTTTTCACAGCTATTTTTCCTATATTTTAGCTTTTTAAAAGAACAAATCTAAAACTTTAGAGCAGCCTTTCTGAAACTTTTTATCCCTGATAATCCCTTGAAATAAATTTCAGGTCTCGAGGAAACCTTGCTAAAACCAATTTATTGGGGGTAAGTGGGTAACAAAGCCTCTTAAATTGGTACTACATTTTTTTATATATTCACCCAAAAAGAGGGACAACAGAAAAGGAACAGAAGGACTTGGATCTGAATGAGGAAGAGTCCTTTTATATTAGGGACTGTTGAAAACGTTTATTTTGTTTATAAAAAAACTTCATAATAAAACAAATAACCTCACAATATAAATAAGTGTGGGGAAAAAACACTTGGGGCTGGTGACATCCAAACAGTTTCTTATTTCAAATCTTGTAAAAAAAATAATATTAAATGGAGCTTGGTTTTAAATCGTCCCATTGCATTCTTTTTGCTGTGTAACAACGATTTTTTGTTCTATGGTCAGTATTCCCGTCCTTTCATCCATAATGATTTTAGACAACAACCTAATTTACTATATTTGAAGCCATCATTTTATTATCTATTTGTACCAGTTTAGAGGCAATCTTGGTAAATGTACAAGCTGAGCCTTTTTCTAAAGTCATCTTTGAAATATAAACCATCACACAATTTTACAATTTTGGGAGTTAATTACTTCTGTTTTTCTCTGATTCACTGTTGCAGCTCAACTCACTAATGTATGTCCCTGTCTTTTTCCCTGCTGAAACCCCTCAAAGTACAGTAAAGAAGCAGGACTATATGTATATAGTAAATTACTTTTCCTACATATGATAGTACACATGAAGTTTGAACAGAAGTGGAATGAGTACAAATTTTTATTCACAGTGATCCTGCTTCCCTTAATTTACAGCAATTTGCTTGGTGATTGACTTTGTGCAGTGTTTGATGTTGGGGACAAGTTTGCCAATGAAAATTGCTTGAATTCATTCCCTGGCTTATCTACAAATCACTGAAGAGGAGTGATTACTAGCAGTGAATGTTCATGTAATCATGTAACACATGTCGATATGAAGCTGTGAAATATTTACCAGCAACTACTTTGATCACAATGATAGCTATAAATCACTGGTAATCTTTGTCTTGACTAGGGTAGCTTGGATCTTGTCCCCCTCTCACCCCAAAAACCCCTTAACAAAGCTTTCCTTCCACTCCCCAAACTATTCCTAAACATTTCCTGCTTAAAACATTTCCCACACTTAATAAAAATTTTGGTTTTTTTTTTTTTAACTTTTCTTGCACCCAACATTCACTATCCTTAACCTCCCAGTTCTCTACACCCTCTTACTTACCAGCCATCCCTCCCCCCTCCCCAAAAAACACAAACACCTGTTTGGGATTAAATGGCTGGCAAGCAGCCGTTTATTTATTTAACAATTATAAACTTCTTTAATTAAACAATCAATAACCAATAAATAACCATCTTAAATAACATACATTACCATAAGTTAATATTAAAATTATCATCACATTAACATAACATTACCATAACACAACATTAGCATATTAATACACCAATAATATTTTCCAAATTGCTAAACATATAAAACTTCCTTTAACCAATTATAACTAAGTCTGTAAACCAAAACCTATTATTTAGACTACTGTGCACTATTGCATATCCAACAAACCAACTCCACTTTTCACCACCAGGTTGCAGGTCTAGGAAGGGTAAAGTCCGCTCCACCGAGTGTAATTAACCATTTGTACCACATTGGCCCCTAGCTGCCCAGCACCGCTTCAGGGGCCCCACCATAACACCATTAATGGGCACCCTACCACTGGGTTGCCCTACCAAAATGACCAACAGGACTCCTACCCTCCTAAACTCCAACCGCCACCTTTCCTATGACACATAAAGGGAGAGCGGGTGGGAAATTTTCTTCCCGCAAAAATTCTGACCCTTGTTTCCGATGTACCCTCTACTTAAACCCTCTATTCTCCTCTCCTATACTTCCGACCCAGCCTTTAACTAATCCCACCTCTCTCTCCTCAACTTAACATTACCCCTAACAATCCTACAGGGGGCTGCCCTCCCATCCCAGAGTCATGTCGGCCCTGCTCATAGTCCCTTGCTGTAGGCCTCTCTTGACTAGGGTAGCTCGGATCTTCGCTACCTCTCACCCCAAAAAACCCTTAAAGCTTTCCTTCCCCTCCCCAAATTTTTTTTACACATTTCGCGCTTGAAACATTTCCCGCACTTAACAAAAATTTTTTTGTTTTTTTTTACCTTTTCCCGCACCCAACATTCACTATCCTTAACCTCCCCTTAATACCCTCTTACTTACCAGCCATCCCTCTCCCCTCTAGTATTGACTAGGCAACTTTGCCACATCGCCTATACCATAAGTATGTAAAAGATACAAAAATGTATTCCTAGGCATTTTTTTAATAAAGTGTGTTTTTTTTTTAATTTTGTGTGTCTGTGTCTAATTGGGGAGGTTCATCACTCCCCATCTTTGTCCATCTGACTACTGTTCCAGAGAAAGGAAGTGAAAGGAAATCAAAACTTTTAGAAAAGGTTCCCAGAACAAGAGGTGAGGAAAAATCTTTTAATGGTGACACCTGTTACAAAAAGAACTGTTTAACTTCCTGTTGTGACTTCAGGATGGGGAGTTAAGGGAAATTATTACACAGTCAGGCTTGGAACAGGGTGACCTGGGCTCAGAGAAGTGAGGTTAAATGTTAATGGCAATCCAAATGCGGACATATAGAAGTAGAATTAAGAACTCTTGTCTTTTAGTGTATCAGGAATTAGACTTTGGTGGTTGTAGAAGACGTGTTACACAATGAATTGAGCTGCTTAGTGGAGACAAATGAGAGGAAGCTCCATGATTCTTGTATTATATTAAAAATTGCCTACCAGTGTATTATATAGATGTCAAAAATATATGGATTTTGCCTGCAATATTTTATAGCAAGAGTAGTATAATATAGTATATTTTATAGGTAATGTCCTTGCTTTATTATATGGGTATTTGCTGTGTCATTACACAGGTATAGTCTTGTTATGTTACTATATGGGTATTGTCTGTGGTATTACATGGTTATAGCCTAGATGTATCAATATATAGGTAGTGTTCAGCTGTCTTATTATATGGTTGCTATAAAGTACTGTTTCTCAACTAGAGTTCTGTGGAACCCTTGGTTTCATATGTTATAAGGGTGTCATTCTACCCACTGGCTAGCAATGTAAAAGGCATTCTTCCTACTGGCCACCAATATATAATATAATTACCTTGTATTTATATAGCACTGACATATTATGTAGTGCTTTACAAAATCCATAGTCATATCACTAACTGTCCCTCAGAGGGGTGCACAATCCAATGCCCCTACCAAAGTCATATGTCATTAGCATTAAGAGCAATTTTTTAGAGGGAAGCCAGTTAACCCAAAGGAATGAATTTGGGATGTGGGAGGAAATTATAATGCCCAGAGGAAACCCATGGAAAAAAGGGGACAATGTACAAACTCCTAGCAGTGTCCTGGTTGAAATTAGACTTGGAGCTGTAAAGGCAAATGTGTCAGTCTGCCAAGTGTGGGTACAGAATGTGTCATTGCATATGTATCCTGACTGTGTATTATATGGGTATATGCTGTGCTTTTATTCAGGTATATCCTAGCAGTGTTATTATATGGGTATATGCTGTGCTTTTATTCAGGTATATCCTGACAGTGTTATTATATGGGTATATTCTGTGCTTTTATTCAGGTTTATCCTGACAGTGTTATTATATGGGTAT
>NC_092859.1:120896885-120898610 GCF_032062135.1 Pyxicephalus adspersus | reverse complement strand
TATTATATGGGTATCTGATGTGCTTTTATTAGGGTTTATCCTGACAGTGTTATTATATGGGTATATTCTGTGCTTTTATTCAGGTATATCCTGGCGGTGTTATTATATGGGTATATGCTGTGCTTTTATTCAAGTATATCCTGGCAGTGTTATTATATGGGTATATGCTGTGCTTTTATTTAGGTATATCCTGGCAGTGTTATTATATGGGTATATGATGTGCTTTTATTCAGGTATATCCTGGCAGTGTTATTATATAGGTATCTGATGTGCTTTTATTCAAGTATATCCTGGCAGTGTTATTATATGGGTATATGCTGTGCTTTTATTTAGGTATATCCTGGCAGTGATATTATATGGGTGTATCTTGACAGTAGTATTCTTTGGGTATAGTTTATGGTATTATACAGGTTTATCTTGGTAATGATAATATATAGTTATATCCTGGCAGTGTTATCATATGGGTATTGTCTATGGTATTATACAGGTATATCCCGTCAGTGTTATTATTTGGGTATAATGTGTGGTATTATCCAGGTAAATGCTGGTAGTTATAACATATGGGCACATTCTGTAATAGTATGTACCCAGGCAGTGAGTATTGTGGAGGTTCCTCTCACACTGGGCCTCCTCTCACCTCACTGACACAAACTGAGTGAACTTAGTAAAGTTTCTGTCAGCGTGAGGAGATTGCAGCCGCCGGTCGGCCTCTGATGCTGATTGGCTGACTCATCTCCCAGGATACACAGAGAGGACACCCAGCTGATCCCCATCACAGGATCCTCCCGCCCTCCAGCCTGCCCTCCTCTCAAACTTTAATTGATGATCCTTTATTTCTCCTGCACTCCCCCCTCCCTAATTAAGTGCTCCCTTCAGGAAGGGGTGGTATAAAGAGCTGTCATCCCGCCCTTGTTCTTCTGCACTCTCCCACCTTAGCACTCACATAGACACCTCTTCCCACCAGCATACATACCTCGTACACCCTCACCGGGCACCACCTAGGTATCAGCACTAACAAACTACAACTTTCCCCGGACTTCCCTGCAAACTTCCCTCAGCACCAGCCTTGCAGCACCGGAGACACTTTCTCTAGCAACAGAGGACCCTCCAAGCGGCAACCGTGGACTCTGCCGAGGAATCAGCTGTTGGTTTATACACCATGAGTACTCTAAAACCAGACGTAGAACATAATAATAATAATATAGAGGAAGAGGTGAGTGCCAACACCCAGCCTGTAAAATATTCCATGTTTTATCCACCCTGAAAGCCCAGCTGCCTTTGAAGGTGACACTGCTGTGCCTGGCACTCCTATGTGGGAAGGAAAATACAAATATAGAATTCTTAATATTTACTTCTGTAGGCTTACTTTTCTGTGTTACCTCAGGTGGAAGCCAGCACATGTCAGTGAACACTTTGTATTTGCATGTGCTTTGCTTCCTCTGTCTTGTTTTATATCTAAATATTTAAATCTTCTGTTTGACCCCCTGCAACTCCTTTAAAATCACTGGGTGATTACCCCAATCCCTCCTAATAACTAGAATTCTATAACTCCAGCACAACCTCATTATATCCTAGCACCAAGCATGTCGGAGTGATTAGTTTAATGGCAAGGTCAGCTGATTTACAGGGTCATTTATTATTTGCATGTATTTAAACAGATTAAAGTTTCATGTTGAATTGTTTGTACCCTTACACAGTTTTAAAACCTTAGATTTTGTTGTGTGG
>NC_092859.1:120891735-120896469 GCF_032062135.1 Pyxicephalus adspersus | reverse complement strand
TCCTCTCCTCCTGTGTTACTGTCTGTATTTGGCTGTCATTTGCATTCCCTATTTAATGTACAGCACTGTGTAAAATGTTGGTGCTATAAAAATTCTGTTTAATAATAATTATTCACAAAGTTCTGTTATCTATTGCAGTGCAAGTGGACCTGCTTTAAAACAATATTACTATATGGACTAATGTGTTATGAAGTCACCTTGTCTTCCCTGCTTTTTTTTTTTTTTTAAGCACAGTTAGTAACTATATCCTCCATTAAATAATTTTTCTTTATTGTATATATTCTCACTGGTGTTGGCAAAATTAACCTAACTCTTAAAACATAGCTTTTAAATGAAGCCATATCACTAATGAATTCTTGGTGACTATTTGTTAAACCAATTTTTTTGTAGCTGTAGAAAACCTATGTAGACACCCTGCGAATTCCATGCAATTTTTGAGCTGTTTTGAGATACTTAATCTAACACAGCAGCGGTTTGCAGTTTCTGTGGCACTCTTGCGTTAACGTGAAGTAGTAATGCTTGTACACATGGTGCATTTGCTACGCTTTGGCTTACATTAAACGCTGCATTAGGCTGTTCTTTAGCTGTTGTCTTTCAAAGCTTTGCAGTCACGGTGTTATGTATGTAGACAGAATTTGAAAATTTATTAGAATAGTTTTTACATGGCCTTTGAAGTCTCTTGTCTTCTCATTAAACATTGCTTTTGTGTTCCTGTATGTCACCCATACCTGGCATCTGTTATGATTGGAAAGATCATGTATTCTTGAATGCTTGATACACCAAAAAAAGGTCATCGTAACTATTGGGGGTAAATTCTGTCCATTATTTGGGGTGGCCATCCAATCACTTGTAGTCATTATGGAATGTCTGGATAGCGTCATGACACCAGATTACTAGGCAGGATAAATCTCCATCTTGAGATGGAGTTCTAGTCACGTCTAGAATGGCTATGGTTTTTCCCTTTCTGATCAGATAGTTACTACATAGAATACTTGGCACTTCCCAACTGAAACTTATTTTGTTGGTTTAGTTAAAGGATGTTTTCCTGGTTGTCAGTTCTGTTAACTGTTTATGTAGTATTGTCGTGTCAATCTATCAGCTTAGTTTTAATTTCATTAGTTTGGAAGGCTGTATATTACAAGTGCTGATTTATAAAGATCTCATCTGCGCTTTTGCCCATGTGATCACTTAGAAGTCCTGATACTGACCTTGTGCTAAAATGTCATTGCTTGCCAACTGGATTGCTTGCCAGACTAGATAGCTTTTAGCTTAAATACACCAGCAAAACAGTGACCCCCCTGGGTGGTTTCCTAAATGAGTAGAAACTATTCACTCTTCCCAGCAAATTATGGTAGATAAGCTTTGCTTTGAGTACTCTTCATGAGAAGGAAATTAGAATGAACAGTTCCATGGGCTATTGTGCACTTCCCTAGATTATAATTGAACCCCTATATGGGCAAAGTAACTATTCTATCTTCTCATGGTGACTGCTGGATAAAATGTAAAGTTAAAAAAAACAGGAGAGAAATTCCCAATGGGGTCCCTGTAACAACTGCTAAGGGAATTTGACCTCTTTAGGGAGATTTCTCTTGCTTTTTCATCATGGCTGCAAGTGAAGGCATGTAAACCAGATAGGGTCACATGACAGAATTTTTAACCTTTTACCCAATAGAAAAGTTTTGCCTGGTCAGCACTTTAGGTATTCCCAAGTGGGTAGCTTTTTTGCTCCAGTTTAAAACTATCTTTAGTAATTATGTTTTGGTTGCCTTGGTAGTGTAACCCATGTGATGCCACCACAGTCAAAATTATTTTTTCACTTAATTATGACCACCATCTTTGGCGGCAGCTGCTGACTTTAAAATGGTGGATAAGATGTGGGAGAAGACCTGCATGGCCAGTTAGGAGCTTTGGCAGGATAACACTATCGAGGCAAACTGTATAGCCGTTCTGCTGCTACCCCCCCAATTATATCAGCAGGTCTACCAATCTCTGCACCCCTACCTCCCTCTCCTTATGCTTTGGCAAAAACTTTAGGATAACCAAAGCTGATATTGTAAATTGGGAGAGCTTGAAATATTTTGTGATTTAACTAGAGGCAGACACCAACTGCAATATGATGGGGCATTTATTTTTAGTAACACTTGTAGCTGATCGTAATGGTATTTTCTGGCTTAGAGAAGTGGGCCACAGGCATTGGATGGTTAGTGTGCAATAATGGCAACTGAACTGGCTGAAAGGATAACTTTGCTATCTCTAAGAACTGGTGAGCTGTTATACTGTAATTTTTAATTTGGGAGCATGTGACCACCTTCTTGGATGCTGTGCAGCTGATTGGTGGGCTCAAACACCTGATGAGATGGGATTAAAAAACTGTAAAGTTAAAAAAAAAATTGCACAATATTAGGTCAGAGTTACGTTTTATTGGGTTAGTTGCTTTCAGGATGATAGTGCCATTGAAGCATTATGTATTTGGAACCATTTGGTTTTTGGCATGCTTCCAAAATCTGGACCACATTTTGCCTTGCTAATTTAACTGGACAATGGGGAATGTTCTGCTAAATGTCTTGTACAAGATTGTACCACAATGGAACAATATCATGTACTTGCAAATCAGGGTTGGAATGCATCTCATGAGATTGCATGTTCTGGTAAATAACCATTTTAGGCTTGTGACTTGTGTTTTGTGGTATTGTGAAGGACTAATGCAGTATCTTTCCTGTGTATTTGCCTTGCATCTGCCATAAGTTGCTGTTGCAGTTGGTGCTGCTGAGATCATACATGGGACAGGTGCATTTGACCTAAGCTTCATCAATCTGCTTCAAGTTGGTTTTGCATTCCCTCTGAATAGGGAGAAAAGTGGTTCTGAAGAAATGTAAAAGATGTAAGGCACATGTTAGTAAAACTTTCTCAAGCTACCAAAGTAAGCAAAATTGGGTACCTAAAACTCTTTACATGCCAGGTACTACAGCAACATAGCTTGCACTCATGTATGTAAAGAACTACCGGCTAGGCCGGAGTTTGCTGACACCAGAGTTAGATACTAAAGGGTCTGTGTAATTTAACAGAAATTAGGACAACTTTCAAAGAGCCCATCCCTGTGATTGTCTATGGAACGGTAACTAATTTTAGCATAAGGACTGTTTAGGCATTACAGTTTACATTTTGTACCAAGTAACCTTTAAGGTTCAGTGCAAACCAACCTTTTCTTGGCATTATTTACATGTTTTGTTCCCCAACCTGCCCCTTGGAGTTTCACCTAACTTGTCAGACATGAAGTGAGGGCAAATATTCAGTTCCCCTCAATACAAACCTGGGCATGGCTTAATATTGAGGCAAAATTGTCATATAACCTGTCCAGCAGGTAACTTCATTAACATTTTGGATATTGTACTGAAAAATGTATCCAGCAGAAGGGGTGTTTAGTTGGCACGGCTCAAAATATCTTTGTACTGTGAGGGTGGGAAAATGCAGTTAAGTGATAAAAAGTCTTAGTCTTTATATGTTTAGTCTTGTATTTCCCTTACATTGCTAACAGGGTTGAGTGTCCTGTTACAGATTTGACTGTACATATTGCATATTTGACTATGTAAGGTTAGCCTTTAGATAACGGTCTACCAAGTCTGAGATGGTAATGGTGGTCCTGGCTATTTGAAGAACATGAAGGCTGCTGCAGTCAGGGTTTGCAAATTTTGACATCCTTTGGATGGCATCTTTGTTCAGGGTGAATAGTCCTTTGGTGAAGTTACTTGTAAATGCAAGAAATTTGGAAGTCTTTGAAATTCTAAAAATCTGAAAATTGCCTAACCCATGCAAAATGCCATGCTAGGTTTTGTCAAGGGGATCAAATGGAGCAGACCTGTCAAACTTTGGACCTTGAACACTATAGTCGGCACGTCCAAAATACTGTAAAAGCTAATGCTTTTAATCCTCCGCTCACTGACATAATATGGCTGAAACCTCAAACATATCTTCAGCTTTACCTTTTCTACAGACAATTTTTTGGGGCTGCATTCATTTATGGCTTCAAGTGCTCTGCTTTAAAATATTTGACCATGTTTGCAAAAAGACTTTCAAAACATAATTTTAGCAATTTTTACCTAACCTTTTCTAAACTGTTTGAAGTCTTGGTAGCCTCAATTTTTTTATGTTATCTGGCTAGTGAAGGCAAAAATTCCCTGTACAAAACCAGTACTGGTTTTTACATTTTCTAGCATGAGGAGATGCAAAAACAAATGGTAATTCCACCTGGTCTGAGTAGGCTTTTGTACTCTGGGCCCATGTTCTGTGGCAGTCAGGTTTTGGATGCAGATCCATAAATCTCTTGCTTTACTTTTGGTGCACCAGCCAAGGGTGCAAAGGATGGCTAGTAATTCATTACTTCAAAAAATCTTCAACTGTGGATATTGAGTGCCTCCAGTTGTATACATCTGAGGGTTATCTAAATGGAGCTCTATTCTGTAACTGGCAGATGACACTAAAGGGTCTTCAATCTAGGCGGGAGGCACTTTGTGATAAGTTTGTATTTATAGCCTGTGTACAGCTCAATCAGTCATTGGGCTTTATCAGCAAATCTGGGATCAATCCTGAAAAGCTAATCTCCCTTGGAGTTTGAAGATTGCCCACATTATTTGTAAATATTTTTTATATTGTGCAAGGCATCTCAGTTTAGATGTATAACTACTGCATAGGAAATATCAGTGCTTGTGGCCTAGTGAATTTAAGCTCCTGTGTTTT